>NW_027185889.1:4092906-4099807 GCF_028583685.1 Petaurus breviceps papuanus | reverse complement strand
GGGAAGGAAGGAAGGAAGGAAGGAAGGAAGGAAGGAAGGAAGGAAGGAAGGAAGGAAGGAAGGAAGGAAGGAAGGAAGGAAGGAAGGAAGGAAGGAAGGAAGGAAGGAAGGAAGGAAGGAAGGAAGGAAGGAAGGAAGGAAGAAAGGAAGGAAGGAAGGAAGGAAGGAAGGATCCCCTTCTGTCTCCACAGGAGGCACCAAGAACATACTAGGGGAATTTATTAATGAGCTTCTTTCATTAAAAAAAAGACCTCAACAATCTCCTTAAAATGGGTGCCAATTACTACATTGATGAGAAGCAGGAAAGAGAACAACTTACATAAATTAGGTTCAAGCTGGCTCTCTGCATGGACTCAGAACAAAAAAAAAAAATAATAAATTAGACCTTGAATTAATATTTAAGGGGAAAGCAGGTAGTATGCACAGCCAATGTGTTTGTATGTGGATAGATGACATATGCCTATATAATGTATCTGAATATATAATAACCAAAGGAGAAGGGGTAAATATGTATTTATACTTTCGTTAACATTTTTTTACCACTCAAAAAATTCTTTTTGCATTGCTTTCCCAGAAATTAGCTAAAGATAAAATAACCATTTGTCTCCACAAATGAGAACAAAAATCTGCTGCTTGTTATCCGTGCATTGCCAGATGTTGCCCTTAATGATGTAAGGGCTTTATAATTATTCTTGTGATGGAATTCTGTTATACTCAGGATAGAAATCCCCACTGCTTTTCCTGCATACTCCTTTCCTAATGATTAATCAGAATTGCTAAATTCAGAACTTTCCTATGAAAAGCAGGCTACATATACACTGCAAAGAAAATATACAGTCTCTGGAGTGTTTGTTGACATTATTTGCTTTATAAACCTTTAGTTATATTTCATGCAACATTGAAAAGGGAGAAAAAAGCCACAACATAAGAGTTAAAACTAAATCTAATACAAATAATATAAACAGATGAAGTATAACGTTATGCCAGTTTTGATTTCTATTTTTAAAACTATGAAACATATTTAGGTAACATTCTTTTAAAAGGGAACATTCAACTTTCCAGCTTGTTGGAAAAAAAAATTAAAACCTTTGAAAGGTAAACTTAACTATGTCTAATAAAACCACTATAAAATGAAACAATGCTCACTGCTTCTGGATAGAAGTAAGGAAATAATTTAATGTTCATAAGTATAATAATTTACATTTGAAAAGTATAGATTAGCAACAAGTGAGATTAGAAAATTTGTACCATTTAATTTTCACGCCCTATTTTAATAATATTATTCATAAAATGTCCATATAAAATGTGTCTGTTATTACATATTCTTCTTTATTATGACATGCAATGTAAAAAGCATCATGAGTAAATATTTCTTTGATATTATGTATATATGTATATAACAAATAGTTATCCTCCAAACTATCCTCAAATATTGGTAACTAAGAGATATTGCAAATGTATGCCACACTTTAGAAAGTTACAATTTTTGCATTAACACTTAGAAATTATTTTGTGCCCCCCTCCCCCCTTGGCTTTATTAGATTTTTGCCACCTATGATTAACAAATGAAAAGACACTCTTTTAATATTATTAAATGGTTAGTTTTATATTGTTTAGATCAACTGCAATATTCATTTTTCTAAAGAAAATATGGTTTGACATAATTTCCCTTTTAAAGAGAAAAGTGGTTTTACTGGAATATACTAACTCTCTATTTAACCTTAAGTCACAGAAGATTTTCTTACTCTGAGGTTTTAAAATTCAGTTATTCAATTATGGCAGTTATTTCAATATACAATATTCAATAATAAGTTCATACCTGAACTCTGGCCTCAGTCAGCTCTGTCCTTAGAGCAAGCTGTTCTCTGACATACACATCAGGATAATGTGTTTTCTGGAAGACTTTTTCCAGCTCTTCCAGCTGCAAACTGGTAAAGGTGGTTCTATGTCTCCTTTTCTTGCTGCTGGACACATTGCTGTCACACTTATCACCAAGTTCATCCAGTTCTCCCTTTTCCTGCATCCCTTTGACTGGAGACATCCTGAGGCTGTTACAGTTGTCCATGGCTCTGTTTAGCTCTGTGTGAAGAGGCTGTCCTTCTACTTTAGTAATCGCATAGTTCACTGGACCCGGGGGGGGGGGGGGGGAGGAAATAACAGGTCTTAAGACATAATAGACAAACATCGTTGAAGAAATAGAGTTTATAGTTTAGAGCATTAGGAAGATGTTGGTGTTAGGGGTCTGGGAAGGGGAAATGTGGATCAAATATAAAACAGTATTATCTAATTTTCTCTCTCTGGTACTTTAATATGATATTAAATTTGATAAAATTGATTAAATTTGGTAAAAATGATCTATCAGTCTAATGATTTTATAATGCATGTGATAAAAGCTTGCCTTAGTATTTAATAAATTGAAAAGGCAAATAAGCCCAGGACTCTAATTCCAGAGACGTGTTCCTCCACCTAAGACCGTTGTACAATTGGTAATATTGAGGGGGATTCCTAAACACACACACACACACACACAAATACACACACACACACACATACACACCATAGCCCCCATGTGCTGAAACAGTTCCTGCTCATGAGCTGAGAGCAAAGTCTTAACCTTAAGAGAATACCTAGTCTAAATAATGTTCAGTGAGAAAAAAAAAGGGGGGGGGAGGCAAAAGAAAAGAAAAGCAGAACTTAGAAAAAGACTAGAGGTAATTTGGATTTTTAAAAAGAGCTAAAACTTTTTAACGTTGAGTTTCTCCTTTGAATAGACAAAATTGAAGTGCTTCAGAAAAAGAAAAGAAATGTTTTTTTTTTAAATCTACAACTTGACACAGAACATATAAACTTGTTTAGGAGGGATTTTTGAGTTGATGTTAGGTGCTATTTATCAAACCCCATAACTTAGATTTTTCCCTCTCACTCAGGATCAACAATTTAGCAATTTAGAACTATTTTCTCAATGTTTATCATTAATTTCACATTTAGATTCATGACAAATATTTAAAAAAATATAATTAAGCGATCTAATTATTTTTAAAACCTATGTTTCCTTACTATTTCTGGAAGTGTTTTTTTTTCTTTTAGAATAGACTGACCACTGATAAGACTTAAGGAGAACCTTTTAGCAATAAAAATAACACATAGAGTTTGTAGCTTTTTCTAAACAAGTCCCTTCTTGGGATAACTCATAACTCATACAATTCCCTCTAAAACTTAAAAGTTCTTCTTGATTCCCCCAGCCCCACAAATGGGGGTAGGGGAGGGATAGAGATACAGAAGTTAAAACGTCTAGTAAAACATTATAAAGGATGGCATCTGGTATGATGTTACGGGTTGTTTTAGGGATCTCTGCCATTCTTAATAATTTCCTAGGGATTTAATTGCAAGAATGTAGCATGATTTAAGCCAAAAGTTTTTCACAAAGTTTTAGATATAAAGACATAAATATTATATGTATAATTAAAGAAAAATAGGACCTAAAGTCTGAAAAACTAGGGCAGACCATTCCTACCTGTACATTAGAGTTTCCATTTTCCATTTCTCTTTTTCAGGTTATTTCAGTCTATTTAAAAGCTTTCAACTTGCATTCAAAACACAATCATCTTAAACTCCAACATAACTCACTTAGTTACTGTAACATATTTTCAAAGCGAGTAATTAAATATTATAAATGCAAATAAGATGCAATAAAAAGTGATGGCCCTTTCTAAGGAATTAGTTGATGAAAATTAGAACTTACGTCTAAATGTGCAAAGTAAGGTGGAGAATTTAGACATCTAACCACCAAAGGGGAGGCATCTCAAGAGAATGGGAGGGGGACTTTAAATTTCAAAAAAAAAAAAACTGAGAAACTAATTCACCAGATAACCCCTCAATTAAACTGTGTGGGGAAAATATTCTCCAGGTGTCACTTGAGATTTTTTTCAATTCATGATATTTTTTCCAGTATATATTTTGAAATATAGAAATATTTATGTCAGTTAAAATAGTGACAATTGTTCTAATTTTCAATGATCAACAAAAAAAAACATTTTTAAAAATTTGACAATTCAACTAATTTATGTTGATATTTAAAGAAGCAGATGAAAAGCTGTGTGTACTACACATCCTACAAAAGCCAATAAACCAGTTTATGTTTGTTAAATTTCTTCTTAATTGGATTGTCTCAATGCCTTTCAAAATATGTGCAGAGGGGTAGAAGCTAAATATTCCCGTAGTTTTAATATCTTTCGAAGAATTTTTTAAAGTGCTTTCTCATACTTGCAGACCGAAAATAGAAGCAATACTTCATTCGGCAGGGAGCTCGCAACACCATGAAAGGGAACTCCTACGGTCCAATTTTTTGACAGCTTTGGAACCCTCATTAAAGTGAGGGGGCTGGGGTGGTGGTGTGGAGGGCTTGTTATAAATACCTCCCGTTTAATTGGTTTGTTGTTTTAAAAGAAACCACAGCTTACAGGTTAACTGTGGTGTATATATACAATGATAAGGAAAAAGTCCGCTTGGAATTGTAAACGTGCCTTAACTGTCATATCTGAAATAATAGGTCCTCATCCACTTATAAGATAGAAAAGACAGATGGTCTGTTTTGATAACATTTGGACTCGGATAAAGAGTGGCGCATTTTGGAGTGGAAGCTGTATCCCAAAGCAGCAAAGCAGCCCCAGAGACTCTCGGTCCTGTGACTTTTAGAACACAGTGTTTGGGAGAGGAGGGCGATGAAAGCTGAATCGAAAAGAATTATACTTTAAGAGACTGGAGGTAGAGGGTAGGGGTGAGGCCGTAGCTTGAGGGTGAGAGCGGCCCAACCCGATGCTCTTCAGATCGAATTGTCGTTCTTTTTTATTTGTTTGTTGGTTTTAAAGAAAGATCGACAAAGCTAGATACGAATCTGTATTTATGTGTATGATACATATATGCTTATGTGTATATATACATATAAGTTCATATACATGTGTGTACATATACATATATAGATCTGTGTGTATGTATGTATATGCCTTCCGGGGTCTGGTTCGCACTTCTGAACAGCCATCAACCCGCCAACATTTGACAAGAAAATAATGTCATTTCCTGGACCATAAAAAGGGAATTTCACCACAAGCTAGCTCAATCTGACTCGTTACACGTGACGACAGCGATCTTCTTTAATGGATTTTGATCGATTTCTGTTAGTTGAGGGCTGCGTGGAACGGAAATACCGCGCCTTGATTCAATTACGGTATCCTTTGAGGCTTATCTAGGTACCCGGGGCATAGCCAAGGAAAGGTTGGCGTCGCATCTCAGAATGGGAGGACAGGACTGCGAGAGAACTAAACCCACTCGAGGAAGAACTGAACAGAGCCTAAAGGGACTAAAAGATCTCTCTTTATTTTTATAGCATTTCGACAATAGGGCGGAAGGCAGAGAGTATCTTCGGGCTGAATGTTCCTTTGCCTCGTAAAAGTCTCCCTTAATCTTAACACGAGATTCTTAAAAAAAAAAAAAAAAAGGGGGGGGGGAGGCGGCACAATTGCAACTTTTCTACCCCGTTCTTCTTTCACCTTTCACTTCATTCCCTTTTCTCAAAACTATCTTGTGATTCCTTCCTTCCTTCCTTCCTTCCTTCCTTCCTTCCTTCCTTCCTTCCTTCCTTCCTTCCTTCCTTCCTTCCTTCCTTCCTTCCTTCCTTCCTTCCTTCCTTCCTTCCACAGCTAAGTTCGGGGAAGTGGACAGCTCTGGGAGGGAGTCAATCTACTATCGGGAAAGACTCACCATTCTCCTGACAGGGAGATGTCCTGTCCAGTCTCACATGATGCTCTGCCCTTTGGAGAGGATTGAAGGCCTGCACACATTTGCTGGCGGAGGTTTTGCTGTAAAAGGTCTCATTGTCTAAAGTTTCCATAACGTGCTCCAAAGTGCCTCCTGCTCCCATGTAAAAGTCACTGTTTTTACTCGGCTGGTTTTTCAGGGCAAACTTCTCGCTCAGAAAATCCATAATCATCTAAGGCTGGTGCTAAGCCTCCTCTGGAAACACAGAGACTGGGCTGTAAGCTGGGGGAGGGAAAGAGGGAGGGAGAGAGGGAGTGAAGGAGGGAGAGAGGATGAGGAGAGAAAGGAGGAGGAGGAGGAAGGGAAAGAGAAAGCTCCGGAGCTGTTTTCACCCTGCGTCTTTAATTTGTCTTGTCTTGAAAGGGGGGACCCTAAGTTGCTTTTATATCTTGAAACTCAGCAGGGCTCTTCGGGTAGCCTCCCATACCTAATGAATATGAAAATAGGCAGCCGACTAACTCCACCCCAGTTTCTCCCCCACCCCACTCCCCCTACCCCAAACCTAGTCCCAGCCCAGAGACTGAAGGAAGATCCAGGCCCCTGTTAGCTCCACTCCAGACAGACAAACGAAGAGGGGGAGGAGGGGTTGGCACAAACACACAAACACGCAACAACTTAGCTCCACCGCACTGGACTGGCATTTCTGAGATTTGTATGATAAAAACAAACAAACTCTTCCTTCCTTCCTTCCCTCCTCCTCCCGCAACACTCACATCCTCCATCTCCCTTCTCCCTCCTCCCAACCTCCCCCCACCCCCCAAACCCTCCGCCACTCTTCCTTCTTCTTTCTCCTTGGTCAATAGCTCCTGGAAAGATTTAGAGGCATCGCAGAAACTTGAAAGTGAGTAGTGCTCTAAAGGGCTTTTATTTCATCAGTAAATCGCTTATGTAGAAGATCCACATTAATCCAAAGCCCAAGGAACCGGATACAATGGAAGCTATTAACTGAACAGCAATGTGGCAAGCGCTACTCCTGCTTCCTTCATAGAAAGTATTCGACATCCTATGGTGCATTATACAGCCACTTTAAGAGTGTGAGGGTGTGTGTGTGTGTGTGTGTGTGTGTGTGTGTGTGTGTGTGTGTGTG
>NW_027185889.1:4057156-4092896 GCF_028583685.1 Petaurus breviceps papuanus | reverse complement strand
TGTGTGTGTGTGTGTGTGTGTGTGTGTGTGTGTGTGTGTGTGTGTGTTTCCTTCTCCCTTCCTTTCTGGAAAACTGTGTTGATGTGGGGGGAAGGCAATGCAGAGAGACAAAAAGGAATTGAAACAAGTAAGACACGAATAACCAATTAAATTCTCCACCCCACCCCTCTTCCATCCACCAGCAGAAAAATATTTCTGGGATGGAATCTTAGATCTATATTAAGCGAAACAAAATCCCCTTTGGAAACTGTAGGTCTCATCCACCTTGCTTGTCCCACTCAAAATGTTTCAGTCTCAATGGAAAGTGGGAGAGGAAGGGGAACTTCGTGCTCGGATTAGGGTGTGAGGGGGGGGGAAGCAATTGTGCATAGCTTTTTAAGAGGCACGGTGGCAATTAAAAAAAAAATACAGTTGGCCCAGAGGAGGATAGAGAGAGCATCCCTGATCCATCTCTCTGGCCCAAAGCAAGTGTTGTTAGAGCCCCTAACCCCAGCTCAGTGAGGGAGGAAAGTGGCTGCTCTTTCTCTCCCAGTGCTCCTGTTTGGGGAAAGCACAGAACCGGGCTAGAGCCGACTGGGTCCCGGGCCCCTAAGCCCTACATTTAGGGTCCTGCACTGGTGATCTGGAAAAAGTCAGAAGCTGAAATGGGGAGGAGGGAGGTAAAGGGAAGACTATCTTCCTAACGCTGACTGGGCCCCACTCCACTTGTCAGCTTCAGAATCCCGGAGCCACAATAGGGTTGAGGGATGGGTGGGATGGGGTTGAAAATTGTCCTCTTTGCCAAAGGGCCAGAGCCCCAAACGGGAGAGGTGTATGAAGCTGAGTGCAGAGCACCTTCTAGAGAGCCCCAGACAAGCAAAGGGAAAGAGGAGAGAGCTGGGTAGTTATACCTGCGCCTACAAGAGCCAGGGCAGCCTCTTCTCTCCACAGGGTATCTGAGGCATCTGCCCCTCCTGCCCCAACTCAGTCCTAGAAGCTTGGGAGCCCAAGCAAAGTTCGAGAGCCAAGGAGGGTAGTGAAGGGCAAAACAGGGGTACTGGTACTGCTTGAAAAGACTGGGTGAAGCCTTGGGGAGACAGGAAACCAGTTCTTGGGCTTCAGGCAGGTCCAGGGCTCCAGCCGGACACCTCATGGAGGGTTCTAACTAGGCCTCACCTTGGTTGTGTAACCCAACTCTAACTTCCTCTTCCTGGCCTAAGAAGGAAGCAGGAAGAGCATCTGCAGGTCATTTTGGGGAGTGTGGGGTGTGTCACTTCCACTACCACCCCCCCCACACACACTCACACACTTGCACCCGGACACCCCAAACCTGGTGGAGTCCCTTCGTGGCTGACTACAAGGAGCTAGGCCCCACAGAACTTCCTCCCCTAGAGCTAGGGAGGAAGAACTTCAGAAAAACAAATCAACCCCAGTCCCCTCTAGTCCTCTGGGCTAGATTGGGCATCTGCCAGTCCTACTCTTCCGGTCCTAAAGCTTTTTCTCCCAACAAAGAGCAGAACCTCCTTTTTGCCTTCAAAAGACATTATTGACAGTCTTTTTACACTGACTCCAAGAATGTGGATGATGGTGGTGATGGTTGGTAGGGTTCGAGTGTTTGATGGAACTCATTAACTTTATTACTAACGTCGATTTTAAAATAGCTCCTACCTACGCATATCGGTCATCAAAAAGCTTAATATGTAAATGTCCGAGGAGCATGAACGTACCTACCGAGGCTAATGAAATGTCGGGGAAATAAACTCAATGTGTTTTCCGAACAAAGGGCGATTTCTCGCCAGCCAGCCAGTTTCCAGAGGACAACCCTCCCTGCCCTTTCCCCCAAAGGCGCCATCACTAAGGTAGATGGATAAATGGGTGGGGGGGAGAGGGGGGGAGAGGAAAGTATTTTAACTGCTCGGAGGCACACACCTACTTAGACAATTAGAACTGAGTGTTTGCGTCAACGCCAACTACGATGCTCTCGATGTGCTTAGAGGAGACAACCTGTAGCAAGACCAGATGGCCGGCAGGATAGCCCATAGTTCCCCTCCACTACCCCTACCCAACCCACGCCGCGCCTATTTGCCTAGGTTGGGACTGTTATTGACCATCTTCCCAGGCGTCCTCCGCCTTTGGAATATTGGGTATCTATCGAATAAATAAATCCCTTTGAAAGAGTCCCAGGGCCACTAGTGTATATGTGCAAGAATGAGTACCTCTCCCTTTCCCGAAACTCTCAGCACCCTTCAAGTGTGGTCCGCGTCAGGGGCCGTCCTGCCCTCTTTGCTACCTTTCTGCTACAGTTTGTATTTTCTTTTTCTGCATGCCCTGATTGCTATCGGTTTTTCCGGCTTTGGGTATCCCGCCCCCTCCGCCCCGCAACCTTTAAAAATTTTTTGTTAAATCCACAACAGCAAGATCAACGCTTATTGCTGACTTGAAACGCACAAACAGTCCCTTGACATAAACGTATTTATGCCATGAAACTCTGTAGGATTGTTTATAAATATGTGTCTTAAGAGCCCTAAATTCCTTGAAAAACGTTCGGTGTCTTTTAAATGAAAGACATATGATGCAAGGTTGTGGAAAGTCCGAAGAACACTTTGATACCAATAAAGGTCCGGCTTAAAGGGAGCCAGGAAACTGCAGGGGAGCTGGGGAGCAGCAGCTGCCTTATAAACCAAAATTCCCTCCTACCCCACCCCCGCACACACATGCACCAGCCCCACTTTCGGTAGCTGTAGGAGAGAATAGAGGCGACCACGACTAGAGTCGGGATCCCGGTAACCTCCGAGAGAGCGCATAATCCATTCGCCCGGGATCCTGCTTGTGCTTTGGGACAGGCAATCACATGTGCCCCTGACAGAGGGAACACATAATGGCAGAAGCCCATAACAAACGCTTAATCTGCAGTTGTTGGCAAGAGGTTGGGGCTCTCGTTGCCAAGAGCTGCATTAAACGGGGTTTGCGAGTTTGAAATGCTGCTCCTCGTAATGACACAGTTGTGGCCACTGGAGCATTGATAATGCAATTAAAAATAATCACTCTAATGACAACAAAGATGATCACACTATGCCTGGAAGTCACACTGAGAGGAGTTAAAGGGGAGTCCGTCTCTTCCTCTCTGAGGACTAACTTGAGACCAGCCCATTCTCCTCTGGCTTGATGCAATGAGGATAAGAATCCAGGAAATTGACTGGAGAGCTGTCGTGATAACTGCTCAGCTTCTCTAATCCTCCCAGAGGAGGGAGTTTCTATAACGTCTCCTCAGGGAGCTTTCTGTAGGTGCAGAGAGGGTAAGGTAGAGATAATGCTAAAAGGAGCTAATTTCAGTTCCTAAAAAAAAAAAAAGAAAGAAAAAAAAAAGTAAAGCTTGAAGGAAAAGCCAGGTTCACGCTGGTAGCTGAATTAAGTGAGGTAGGAGATCCTGGGAGGGTGGGCTCAGTCAGTGTGTTCCCAGGACCCTCTCTGCCCCGCCCTCTCAACCTCCGGAAAGATTGAAACTAAGGTTCATCTCTCTCAAAAGATGATCTAGCACCCTGGCCCCTTTATCTTTCCTGTTATTAGGGAATTTTCCTTGACTACCCCTCCCCCCAGGTTTCTAACCGCCTCAAGTTCTGAGTTGCCTCCTTTCCTTTTTCGCTAGGGTCACACTGAGTAGGGATTTTTATAGGGGGAAGGGAAGATTGGAAAGTGATTAGAGGAAGTCTGGACTCTGGGTCTTCTCAAAGGCGGAGTTCCAGGTGCCGGGTCATCAATTACCTTGAAACAGTAACAGGGACCTCCAAGGACCTTATCACAGATTCCCCAACTCTTTTCAATTACTGATCTGTTTCGTGAAGATCGATTCCACATTGCATTCTGCCATTGTTGAAAAAGCCGTGGACCAACTGGACCATCTTATACTTTTTCAAAGAAGGGGATCTGTGTGTAACGAATGGAGAACCTTGTCCTTTGCAAGGCGTTCTGGGGTGAAGGGGGTTGAGTTGTCGCATTAATGACAATGTGATGGAAGTAGGGAAGTATTTCAGAACGAGAACGATTTAGCTCTAACGGCTGGAGGAAGGTAATTCATCAGACATTGTTTGAAACCTGGTATTCTTTCCACTTTGCAAGTTTCATCACCACTTTCCCTAAGATGTTTAAATTTTACTATTCCCCTACTCCCCCACAACAAATGGCCGCCTATCTAAATGGCCGCCTTGGGCCCGAAAATGGTTGAGACTAGTACTTAAGTGGAACAGGGCAGGATAGCAGTTTTAAAAAAAGTATGGAAATTCTGGTTTGGGGTCACTGGGGTTTGGGGCGGGGGGAGAAGAGAGGAGAAAAGGAAAAGCTAATCACTTCCTTACAGTAATAAGTTTAGAGTTCAGGACTGGCAGTCCTGTCCAAGGTAACATTTCCATGCTTTGCATAAATAATTTCTCACTAGCTAAAAGCTGCTTTTATTGCCTGCCCTCCCCCTTTTTCTGGGCAAACATAACATATTTTTGGAAAAGAAAAAATATTTTCTATTTACTTAGATCAAGCAGTAGATGGTATAGTTAGTAGTTCTCGTTGTTCTTTTCTCAGCTTGTTAAAGGAAACCTCACGATTGTATAAGTAATAACGGAATGACAAGTTAGAACTTCAAAAATCTTTAATTAACACGTGTCTCTTTTTTAATATATATTTTGTAAAGTGAATTTGAGGTGTCCCAATAAGGAAGACTTACTGAATAAAACCAAGGGAAACCAAGGGAAAAAAGAAGGGGGGGAGTTGTAGAGGAGGTAAATTTTCATGAAAAAGTACTAAAATAATTGAATGTCATGTACCTTGGTTAGAAGCCAAGAGGCTTAGAAATTGTATGTGCTCCGCTGCTGGTCGCTCTTTCTCAGCTTGGCTTCATTTCTAACTCCCACCCCAGCTTTCCAAGCCTCTGAGGTAGATGTCTATTGGACACCCCCTCCAACTAAAGGCTAGCATTAGAATCAAAGGGGGAACAGGGAAAATAATTAAAATTTGCTATCGGGAATATTTTAGGTTTTTCGTTGAAAAACCAGCCCCCAACCTCTCTGGGAATTCTCAGAATGCCCCCCACACCTTACAATATTCAACGATAAGACCAACATATCACTGAAGAGTCTCTGAAGTGCTCCTCTGACTGAAAACTGAGAATTTAGCCTTGCTAAGAGTGATGCTTACAAACTCCGCAAAATAATGAATAACAATTTTCTAATGGTATTTCGATTTAAAAAAGAAAAACGAATAAGAAGAATTGTACTGATGTAGCTGTTACATTCTGCTTGCTAACACTTTTTCCAAGCGCAATTCATCTTCTGAGGGTTCAGCTAGCTTTCCATATTTGGGGGATACTTTTCTCTGCAAAACCTAGAAGGGGACTGAAACTTCCATTTTGGCAGCTAAAATACACCCTTCCGTGTAAAAGGCCACTTTAAAAACGAACTCCCAGAATATTTTCAACGTGTCAAGAAATATCCCAAACTGTTATTCAACATGTTCTGTATATTTCTGTTACTGGAATGTACCCTCTGAAGATCACAAAACATCAATCTCTTGTAAGCATCCAGTCACCTAGGTTTCCCTCCATGAAGATTTATCATTCGAGCTCTGAAAACAGCTCTCAGCTGATATTCCCTTAGAGTTGCAGTCGCACTTCTTAGAGATTTGCCTATTTAAGTGAAAAGAGTCTGATGCTTATTTGTATATATGTAACATATTCTATGGCTCTTAAATACGCGCTAAGATATATTTACTAAGTTTCTAAGTCATCTAAGTCAATGCATTCAGTTCTTCAGCCCATGTTTTCATTTGTAATTATTTACCAGTTCAGGTACTTTCCCTCAGCTGTTTTCCATTGTCTTAAACGGGTTAATTTATTTTTAAGATTTTTTTAGCTTAAAATTCAACTCTTGAGACGATTATATCATCTTGGGCAATGTCACATTAGACTCCCTCATTCTTAGTTTCCTAGTCTATAAAATTGAGGGGTGGGCAAGATGGCCTCTGAGGTATCTTTCATCTGTGGATCTCTGATCTTTAGACTGTTCTTAAACGTAATTTTGAGAGAGAGTGAGAGAGACAGAGATAGAGAGAGACAGAGACAAAGAGACAGAAACAGAGACAGACAGAGAGAGAATGACAATGACTTCCTCCTTCTCTTTTTCTCTAAAAGAAAACTCCCACTAGTAAAGGCTAGGGGTTGTTCTTTCGTGCGAAGTTTCTGGTCTTAAGACAGAATCCGCCAAAGCAGAGTTGGAGAGATTCACTGTAGAGTGGGAGCTCCAAGCGCAGGTAGCTCGGTGTCTGTCTCTTTACCTTGGGTTGCTCTGAGTAGCGAGAAGAATCCACCATTTCTTGAAACTTGGCTTCTGGGCAGTGCATGCAGGTGCTGATTTGACCTACACCCTCGCCCCTTTCTTCCCAGTATCTCGGGCCCCACACCTCAAGGAAGAGCATGGTGGACTGGGAACCGGGGAGTGCTTGGACAGTAGTCTCTCTCCGCCTCCCCCCCGCCCCCCCGTTTCAGCAGCTGAAAACTGTTTGAAATTCATCTTGACTTCTTTGCTACACTAATAAATTCAAGAGGCAGATTAGAAGACAAACATAAATATATTTTTCACATCAAAGGATTAATCGCATAAAACCTCTCCCTTATCCTTTACCCCCTAGTATGAATAAACAACCTCGGGAGAAAGTTAAAGATGAACATTTGCTTTCTCTACTCCCACACCGCACCTCCCCTCCACAACCATGGTTGTGTGTGCCTTTTGAAAGTGATGAGTTTTAACTCACGTCTCTTATCTAGAGTTTATGAACTCAAAATCATCAGTGATTACATGGCTGGGGTTGTGGCATTGAGAGGGGAGGCGAGAGGGGACGGGGAGGGGGTACGGTAGCTTCCTGCCTCCAAGCACATCCTAAAACCAAACTGGCTGTTGGCTGCCCTCCATCCCGAGGCCAGCTTACCCGCCTCCCACTAGACTCTCTCTGAGCCTCGGGGATTCGGAGTCTTCACACGATACAAATTCTCCAGGTATCCCCAGCTCCAAAGACATAGGTCCCCCCCACACACACACACACCCTACCAAATCTCATTGCAGTCTCACACAGGTTGTCCAAGAGTAAGAAGTGATCGATACTCTAAGGAGATAGGGGCCACCCCAAATGCTTCGGGTCAGATCCCCACCTCCCCGGTTAAGTGTATGGAGCCGAGTTCTTTTTGGTTGCTCTGGATAGGGTGGGTGATTAGGTGGAGGAAGGAAGGAAGGAATAAGAATTTATATGTAGCCTATGTGCCAGGCACTGTGAGAAATAAACCTTTTACAAATATCTCATTCGATCTCCTGAACAATCCTGCTAGGGCTGAGGGATTTAAGTGGGGGTAGAGAAGCTCATCCATCCCTCACCTGGCTTTGACCCGGCAGAGAGGTGAACGAGTTTAGGGAGCCACACAGTTAAACCTCAGATAACTTGGAGTTGCCCAGACCAGTTTATTTGCAGCAGGAAACCCTCCTGATCCCCTTATGAAGGCTCTATTCTCAGTTGACAAAATGAAGTTTCGCTTTTACTATCAACCTGAAAATGCTTAGATGAATACAGAAAGGACTTTGCGGTTAACCAATTTTGCTGCTAATATTTCGTCCGCAGTCCTTTCTCTGCTTTAAACTCTAACTCCTGGGAACACAACATATTTTAAGCTTTCCACACAAATATTGATATTGGCAAATCAGATCAGCTAACCATCCCCGGGTGAGGACAGTATTCTTTTTGTCTCGTTTGTTGGCAAACAAAATGAAGCCACGATATCACAAAATTTCTTAAGAGATCCTCGGACTAAAGGCAGGATGAGGTTGCATAACTCTCTTTGACATGAAGTTTTTTTTTTTTTTTTAAAGGAGAGTTGCCTTCTATTTCTACATGCCACTAATAGCGAGTGAACTTTCCTCTGTATGGGGAAAAGGCTTGGGACTTAGGAAATGCAATTGGAATGTTCCTAAACTGGGATTTGCCAAATGCCAAGCAGACATCTCAGCCACCTAAAGACACAATATATTCCCACTGTCCTGAGAAAAAGCCTCCAGCGGGGTCCACCGCTTTCTCAGCTTAAGGACCAGCACTATTTCCAGTAGAATGGCTCAGGCCTCTGAAGAGCACGGCTGGTTAGGGATACCTAGAACTTCTGGGTCAGTCTTATCAGGATGCCACGTTTTAGTGCCAACGAACCAAATACCAGCTCATGCTGCTGCTTCTTAGACATTAGAGAGCAACAGATAACTTTTCCAACCCTTAACAATTTACCTACATGCAAAAACCACAATGAACCATGAATGGAGAAAGGAGAATAATGTTATAGAATATTTTTATGCAAAATATCTGAATCAAAGGAGTCCCAAACGAGTTAGAATTTCTGCAATTGTGCTGTGTTCAAAGAGAAAACATGTTTTTTTTAAACCCAACACATTACAATTATCTTTTTAAACAATTCATTTCTGTCATGACACTTAAGAGGTTTCCAGCTCCCATTTATGAAGCAATTGCATCATTTAACAGTCTGAGTTCTTCATATAAATCTAATTTTGAAATGTCATTTTTTTAGAAAAAAACTAATTTTCAATACAACTATTTGGTGAATATCAAAATAATGATTTACAAGGATAAAAAAGGGTTGTCTTATCTTCATCCGATTTACCTTGAATTTGTTTTCTATATACTTACCTGACTTTATATTGTTCCCCTCCTCATTAGCAGAACAAACCAATCACAAGCCTATAAACTACCTATTATATGCAGGCACTATACTGGAAATTCTTTGAAAGCATTCACCATCATTTCTATCTTTGTATTACCAAGTTTTTAGGCCAGTTAGGACATATAGTAGGTGCTTAATAAAGGCACATTGCATTGCAATGAATTGAAAAGTAGTCCTGAATAATGGTCTTGAATTTCTTTATTTTACACACTCAATATTTCATGTCTTCCTCCTGGTTTTGGTATGTAGTCAATTTTCACCACTATATTAACAAATGTTCAAGAATTGAACTGAATTGAATTGAATTAGGTGAAATCTAAGTAACTGATTATTTTGGGTTGAATACAAATGTCCTTTAATCTTGAAATATGCACTTGAAGGTTATGAAGAAATAAATCTAAATCAAAGACTAATGAGTTAAAGAAACTAGATATATTTAAATCTTTTGTTTTTCTTCATATATTTTAATCTATGTTAAAGTTCATTTTGTGAATGGAGAATAATTTTCATGGGATGAAATCTTAATTAATTTTTATCCAAATTACCCCCTGAAACACAAGCCATCTGTTTCAGAATCATTTAAGTTCTCTATTTCATATTATCTGTTATATCATTTTATGTAAATTATGCAAAAACAACCTACTTCAAGATTTTTATACATATATATGTACACATATATACCTACATATGTATATATAAGTCAGGTATCACAGTGAGTACAGGGGAGAAATGCCCAAATTATTTTGTTGCACAGGATTTTTGTTTTAATAAATATAGTCAAAGCCAGGCAGGGACTTAAGTGTCCAGTGCTTTCTGAAATAGAAAGAGATGTTGGAAAAGCCCTCAGAGTATGCAAACAGCAGTCCCATAAAGCCAGGATCCCCAAATGTATCTGTGGTAGCAGCTGGCAGTATCAGATGCTGAAAAGAAGTCTGGAGAACTACCCACATAGCCACTGCTGCCCTCACAAGCCTAGACGTTGTAGTGGAGACTTGGATATCTGAAAGTCACCTCTGCTTCCCTCATTTCCCACCTCTACTCCATTTTCCTACTGATACTTGGTATACTTCTGGAAGACTGGATTGAAGACATGAGATATGGAAGAAAAAAACTCAATAATTTAAACTTCAGTGATTTGGAATTTGCAATAATTCCACTTGGGTTGGGTTAGAATCTGTTTTTGTATTTCTGTAAAGAAAGTGTTTGTTGGGTAAATTCAGAGTGTAAATAAGATGACCACAGAGTGCTTAGTCTATTTAAAAGAATTCACAGTTTTAAAGGACCATAGGACTTTTTTTGTAATATGTAAGTGAATAATACTAATTTAAAAAAATTAGCCATAATCAAATCCAGCCAGGCAATTCTCTTCTTGGAGAATTTAGTTAATCAGTTAGCTTAAGTAACTATAACACATGAAAACAACAAAGCTGAATTTCTTGGAATATTCTTTAATTCAGAATTCTTTAACCAATTTTGGTCAACATTGCCAATTAGTAAACTTGCTGTAGTGTAATTGAGGACAATTATTCTTTGTTCAGTTTTTGCCTTCACCATTAGCAATTGACATCCAATTTCATTCAGTTTTTAAAAAGTTTATTGAGAACTTATGATATACATGTATCCGATATACATGTATGTTGTGATACAATATACATGTATGTTATGATTGCTACCTGCAATCAGGTTTTCTAAAAAGTTCACACATCAAAGGCAAAAAATCCCTGGAAAAGAGGTAGTGACAATGCTGGGGGGGGGGATCTTCAGAAAGAATAAATAAGTTTAGAAAAGCCACTATGGAGAATGGAAGGCAATACAGTAACAAGCATTTATTAGTCACATTAATATGTACCAGGCACTATGATAAGCACTGGGGATACAAGAGTAGTATTAAAAGCAATGTTAACAGATTTACAGTGGCGATAGACCCAATCAGGGATATACTGTCATATTACAAATTTTCAAAAAGATTTCTCTAGGGAATTTCCTTACTCCTATTTTAATGTCTTTTTCCCCTCCCTTCAGTCCAGGGAGCTGAACTTCTCAATCAGTCTTACATCTAAATAAATCAAAGTCTGTTTTCTTAAAAACAAAACAAACAAAAACCCCAAACCAAACAAAGCAAAAGGAAAAAAAAAGTTACAAGCAAAAAGAAACACACTCCCTGCCTTCAAAGAGCTTACATTCCACTGAAGAGACACAATTCATAAAATAGAGTTGAAAAGGGGGAGAAGAGGAGAAAAGTCTAGGATAGGGAAAAGTACCCACAGGGAAGCATGGTAGCAAAATTGAGAGAGTCTGAAACATAGCTGGGAGGAAAAAGAAGCTTTGTGAGCCAGGGCTCTTTCCCAAAATGGAAGCCCCATATGGAGTTCACCAAAGGGAGAAAGGAGGCATGCAAAGGGATGTTCCAAGTTGAGAAGGCTCCAGGAAATGAAAGGAAGTTTCAGAGTAAGGAGGCAGTTGAATCAAGGTAATAAAGTCCAGAGAATCAACAAGAGATTGGTATAAGCATTGCTAAACAGTAAATTTACAACTGAAGTTAATTTATATGATTTTTTTTTTAGTGGACCCAATCAGTATTTTTGTTTGTTTCTCTAGGAGTGAATGGTGTGGAGAGAAATAGAACAATGAGGATAATCCAAGTAAAGCAAAGAGCACATCTTGGAAAAAGGTGACCATGGGATTAATACTAAGTAAGGAGGCAAGTATACTGACCATCATTTAAGGTTGAGGGGTTGTGAAGTGTGTAGAAGGATGGACTGAGAAAACAGGGAAGAAACTGGGGGGAAGGAATCCAAAAGAAGACAAAGAGCAGGTTCCATGGGAATAGCAAATTGGGAGAAGTTGGAGAACAATTCTCATAGCTTGCTAATGGTCTTCCCACCTCTGTTTTCAGGGTGGCACAGTGGATTGAATGCTGGACCAAGATTTAGGATACTTCTAATCCAGCCTCATATATTTACTAGCTATGTGACCCTGAACAAGTCATTTAACCCTACCTACTTTAGTTTCCTCAGCTGTAAAATGGGGTTAGCACAGTTTGGGGTCCGTAGGAGGTGCTTAATAAATATTTATTCTGAAATTCCCTCCTCTTCTTTCTAATCCACTCATCATATTACTGCCCCTCTTGTTTTCCTAATGAATTCTGTTCAAAAGCCTTCAGCAGTTCTTTTGTCTTTATTCCACAATCAGTCTCCAGGATATTATTCTATCTTTTTCTTACACTATTACCTTCCTTACTCAACATACCATTCTCATAATGGTTTTGTTCATATTGTTATCCATGGAAAAACAGATACCCCACACTTCTACTCTCCCACTCATTCTACCTATTGAAATATTCAGTCTTCTTAAAGACAGGGACTCTTATGTTGCTATTATTTTTTTATATTGTTTTGTTTTTCTAGTTCTTAGAACCTAGCCTAGCACACTTAATAATTGTCTGTTAAACTTAAAGGGTCAACTCAGATCCATCTTAAACAAATATTTATTTAGCACCTGTTATGAGCCAGCAACTGTACTCAGCTCTGGGGATGCAAAGACCAAAAACCCAACATAGTTCCTGACTTTAAGGAGCTTACATTCCTGTTCCCCAGGAGGATTTTTTCCAATCTTACTATCTGAAAGTGATTTCTACCTCCTGAAACTCTACATAAAATATTGCATATATCTTTTGTACTTCATATGCTGTGCCTTATGTTACTTGCTGGTTTGCATGTTTACCCTACTGGGAAACCTCACTAGGATATTACATGAGGATGACACTGACTTCTCAAAGTTCTGGGAAGTACTATTGTTGCTCATCCTTTGTTCTGAAAGAGGACAAGTTGCATCAGGAGGATGGTGTGAGAAGTAGTAGGATGCTAGGGGACAGCAGGGTAGACTGGTGATAGGTTGTATCTGTCATACTAAGACCTATAATTCTGAGGGGCTAATCACCAAATCAACTCTAGGATGATGTTTTGTTTTGTTTTGTTTTAACATAGCTATTCTTAAATTCTAAGATATGGCTGGGTTTCCATCTGCATTGAAGGAAGGAGTGTCAACACAAATTCTTGAAGTACTGAATGTCTTTGTCTTATGCTCATTTTAGACCATAAGCTCTTCATACACAGTGACCATATCATTTAATCTACCTTCACCATTTAGTAAAGATAATAAATTAATATAATTGATTAAATGCTATTTTTTTATTTAAATCAATTTGAATTGACAAAAGATAGTAGTCAGAAAGAGAAAATTCAGGGCTGAATGTTTTGAAGGTGGATGAGTTTACAATGTATGACAATCAAGGTCTTTTGCAATTCTCCACTTAACCTTTACTGTTATATCTCACATTATTCCATCCCAAGCAAACTGGACTATTAGATTTGGCCTTCAACATGCTTTGATATTTCCTTCTCCTGTGCTTTTGCTGTTTTCCATCTTGGAATACTCTGCTTAGCCAAGTATATGCCTATTGAAATCCCATTCATCTTTCAAAGCTCCATAAAAAACATCAACTTCTTGGGCATGGGAACTACCATTTTTTATCTCTGTATCCTCAATACCTATTCAAAAATACCTTGCAAATAATAAGTGATTAATAAATGTCTATTGAAATGAAATCCAAACTCAAATATTCTCTCCTTCATGCATCCTTCATTGATTTCCTCAGGTATAAACAATCCATCCCAAATTAAACATATTCAAAACTGTGTAAACTGGATGTGATCTTAAATAACTATGAGTTGATCCAACCTCTATACAAGACAAAAAATATTTTAGTACACTAGGAGAACTTTTATTTTAAAATAACATTGTAAAGAATAGTTTGTCAAGAGAAGAATTCACTGGTTAGCAGTTTTTTTTCATTTAATTTAACTTATTTATTTACTTATTCACCTATCTGTCTGTCTATCTAATCTAAGATTGAGATTCTTTATCTTGTTCAGGATGGAAGTACAGCAGCCACTGATGGACCCTATTCCATAGATGATTAACATGGAATCTTTAAATTTCTCTTTTTCATGGATCTGGGCCAGGTTGTCCTGCCACAGGCAGTCCCCTTCTCTTAGGGGAAAGGCTTACTGAGCCTGGCTTACTGAAAACACCTGACTGCAGCTCAGAACTTTTCAACTCAAGTGATAAACCAGGTTCATCCTCTCCACCATCATAGGTTTGTAACATTGTACTCATTTTCAGAATTATGAAATTTATTTATAAATTTATTATTTATAAAATGAAATGCATGGCTAAAATGAAACAAATTATTTTGAAATATAGCTACTAAAATATTTTTTTAAATGTTCATGGATTCCATGTTAAGAACTTCCAATCTAATTCAAGACAACTAATAGTACTACTAAACTCCTTATGAGTCAGATTAAATCTGGAGTATCTAAATGTAGGCATTATATATTAAGAGTTGGATAACCAGGAAGGTAAGGGATCTTGAAAATATGTAATATATCTTAAAGTCATTTGAAGGCTCTGGCAATATTTATCCTGGAAAGAAGAAGATTTAGGTGGAGCAACGTTAGTTTATATTTAAGTGTTTGAAGACCTATGTAATGCCATGCACAGAAGCTTTCCAGAAGAACTGCTACTGTGAAAAGCTTTTAAGGTTACTCAGTATAGTGATCACTCTATTTATTCCATAACAAATCAAAGCAAAACTTTCACAGAGAATCAAGGTACAACATTCACAATATTACAGTTTATCACAGAAAATCACAATATTCACAACCTAGTCTCAAAGTAAAATAGTCACTCTTAAGTTATCTTAGTCACTTATCAGTAGTCTCAAAGTACACAGTCAAAGTCTTTTGCTCATGGGGCAAAGTCTTGATTAACTCAATCAGTAACTTATTAGTAACAATATCTCAAAATACTCAAAGTACAATCAGTCACTTATTCAGCAAAGTCTTACTAAGTATCATACACAAAACCCTCCATCCTTAGGTCACTAGTAAACTATAATTCCATAATTACTCAGTACCCAAGGAGAGGTCTTTTCATCTTGACTTGGGGCCTGTTCTCACATTCCCTGGATCCCCTTCCATAGTCCCCAGATTCTACCTGGATTCACCAGACTGTCAACTGGGTTCAATGGCAGACAGCTCCCAGTTCCTTGCCCAGCTCTCTGGGCAGGTCCTGCTCTACACTGAAGTTCACAGGGTCTGGTCCATGTCAGATTCTTCACCATTTCTGCTCCAGGGAATTCAAGGCTCAATCAAGCCACAAACAAACAAAGTCTCAGCATCCCAGTCATGCTTCAGTCTCCTGGGCTCCTGGCTCCGGATTCCAGGCTCCTGGGTTCCTGGCTCCAGCTCCTGGCTCTGGCCTCCTGGGTCCTGGCCTCCTGGCTCTGGGCTCCTGTTCAGAAGAAGCTCTACCTCCACAAGTTCTCAGGACTCAGTTCTCCATTCTTCTGTAGCTGCTCTGCCACCAGATCTCGGTCTCAAGGAAATTCTTACTGTGCCTCTCTGGGGCTTTTCCTTATATACACCTAGCCTGTTTCAGCCAACCCCTTCCTGTTACATCAGTAACAGGAGACAGGAGTTCATAGTTCATACCTTCTGTTTCCCCAACAGAGGCTTGATCAGTTACTAAATGCTAAGTACCTGCTACTTTTGCCAACACAAAGGGATCTTCAAATTCAAAATTACATTACCATTACAACCTATTATAGATAATGTGTACATGCATTAGACTTTTTCTGTGTGGCTCCAAGGAAAGAAATGGGATACACTGGTAAAAGTTGTGAAGGGAGGGAGTTACATATTTGGGTTCAATATTTTAAAGATTCTGACAATTAAAAAGTAGTTGCCAAATTAGAAATAACTTTGAGAAACCATAATGGGTTGGGTCAAGAATCAGTGAGATCATTGAAAGTTTTCAAGGAGTCTAGAGCAGAGGTGTCAAAACACAGAGCCATGCCTTCTGAGTGTAGTCCAAGCCAGATTAAAATATAATTGGGAAATACTTAACAAAATAAATAAAATATAATAAAACATAGATAATATTAATATGTGGTTTTCTAAGTTAATATGTGCCCTTAGGGATCCTTATGTACATTTTAGTGGCTTCTATTTCTCCTTGGGTTTAACATTTCTTGTTGAGAGAAATACCAGTGGCAGGTATTATAGACAATATTCCTAGAAGGCTGGAATCATGTGATTTTTGTCTTATGCCTTCTGAAGAATATTCTCCAAATTCCTTTAAAGTTTTGCCCTATATTTCCTCAGAAACTCAGGGGTGTTATCCACAGTGGATAATGAAAGGATATTATATGTTCTGGAAAGAATATCATGAATTTTTAAAAGAATCCAAAGTGAATTATTTTTTTTAACTCAAATTGATTTGAATTGACAAAAGATTATGGTCAGAAAGGAAAATTTCAGAGCTAAATATTTTGAACGTGGAGGAGTTACAATGTATGACAATCAAGGTTCCCTCCGCTTAACCTTTACTGACATATCTCAAATTATTTTAGCCCATGCTCCAGAAAGGCTGAAATGATATGTGTCATTTTGCCAGAATAAAAAAATATTCATCATGCCATTAGAGAGTGAAATACCTTTTCTCATTCCTAAAGTATTTTATGAAGTACATATTCCAAGAAGATTCTGAATTTATTAGTATATTTGAGACCTACATCTCTGAATCATAGAGTGTTTGAACAAGAAAGGACCTAAGACATCAGCTACTCTAATTCCATTATGACACAAACCTGAAAGAGAGAAACTTGTCAAAAAATTCCCACAGGTGGGAAATGGCAGAAGCAAGACTTCAAGTCAGATTCTGGCTTGGGATTTCAATGTTTTTTCCATTACTTGGATTGTGTTTATAGAAGCTAAAGCCTAAAGACCTAAAAATATTATAATTATATTAGTTTTTTGCAAATGTCATCCCAAGAAAGTTCTGCAAAACTGAAGCTTAGAAAAATTCTTATCTTGGCTCAATTTCAGAACTTTGGGCTGAGAAAATAAGGTGATTTCTAGGAATACGACAGACACAAAAATGCGTAGCCATGAGAGTAAAAGTCCTGTGCCTAGTCATTACTTTGCACAACACTGAGCTGTTCCAAATATGGGCATCCTTTTGAAGTTAATGGCAGTTCCATGCTTAGATCAACTCTGCTTGATACAGACAAAGATGAGAAACAGGCCCAACATATCTATATCTCCTTGTAATCCTTTGTTGATGCATAGACACAATGACTTTCAGAGAATATCACAAATCTATTTCATAGTCCAAGGCAGTAAATTTTGAGTATTTTTTTTTATTTAGAACACATGTACCCAGAATATTCCCTAAGGACTATACAACTAGAGATAACCAAATACTAAAAATCTACTATTTTCTAATCCATTTTCTCCTACGTTTGCCAATTCTGGAAATATTTCAGCTAACATTTCTCTTATCAATCAATTAGTATAGATGAGATTACATGTTCTTTTATATAAAGGTTATTTGGGGGTTCTTTTTAAACAATAAAGTAAGTAAATTTAGAAAAGCAACTACTCTCTGTGACAAGAATAATTACAGCTATGTCTAAATAGCACAAAAATAATAGTTGAAAAAGGAATAATATGGTTTATTCAATTTTTAATTTATATTTTCTTAAATTCTGAAATTTTAGATGTCCAGTCATTCAATAAGTGTTCTATTAATCAAGCATTGGTTAAGCTCCCATGTATCTGGCATTGTGTTGTTCAATTAGATTTGGGTTTAAAGTGTAGTAGGACCCAATTGTAACATGACCAGTTATCACATGGATTTAGATATATCACAGGTCAAATCATACCCCTTACAATGTAGCATCTATACATAGAAGAAACAGGATCTAACAGTTGGACTATAAATTAGAGTTTAATCCTGTTTCTCATTACTAGGGTTATAAAGGACTTCAGATTTATTTTACAACCCTGTCTATGATCAAAACATCATACAGACTTTGAAAACAGAATAAAACAGATGAATTCTAAACAAAGGCTAACTCAATATAATTTTAAATGATGATGAGCTCTTCATATTCAATCTATTACTTAGGCTTATAGAATAAATGATCCATTGAAAAAGTTCTACTTTTCCTTTTTTGGGGGGTTTCTTTTATACCAACCTCTTCTGCATGTCTCTAGCACTCCCCTGCTAATCTTTTTTCTGCAAACAACTCCTGAACAGGAGTATCTCACTATTGGGTTGTTAAGTTCTTTGCTGGTTGAGAAAGTTGCCCTTTTTCTGGAAATCAGCCATTACCAACATAATCAGTATCTTCTTAGCCCAGAGACACACAAGTAGAGGATAAAAGTTCTATTCTCTTACAGTTCCTAGATAGGAATTATATTTTATAAAGACGACTTCTAAGAAAAGGCTTGGAAGTTTCCATTTATAGATTTTTTTTAAGCAATTGGGGTTAAGTAACTTGCTCAAGGTTACACAGCCAGTTATTTCTGGGTGTGGTGCTAAGTATCTGAGCCTGGATTCGATCCCCAGGTCATCCCGACACTGGGGCCAGTGCTCTCTTGCTGTGCTATCTGGCCACCTCCGTTTATAGAATTTTTAAAGGACTAACATCCTTAAGTTCAAAGTGTCTGCCAGGTAGGTCACTTATAATATTTAGTATAATTATATAGATAATTGTGCAGATTATTCAGATTGCCCAGGGAAGGAGGAGGCAGCAGTCCCAACCCATGTCAGGATCCCCCCAGCAAACTCTGAGGTGAAGAGCCCAAGAGAAGTGAAGTCTGAAAGGAACCATGTCCAGTGAAGGGGCCTGAGTAGGGAGTTGGTCCTGGTCCTCAGCACAACCTCAAGATGGAGGCTGGTGACTAGGTGCTGACAAGAGACCCAGAGGCCCTGGAGCTCACACTACCCTCCTGGCCTGCCCATCTCCAGAGACTTTGGTGACATTTGACCATGGAAAGGCTAGAGGAGCCCATTGTTAGTCAAAAAAAGTATCTGCTTCTCAGACAAACACTGGATCTCCCAGAAAATTAGTTGTAGAGGGCCATACCTCATGTAATGGGACCACCAGAATGCCATTATCTGAGTGACCAGGCTGCTGATAGGACTGGGCTACTTCCTAAGCTGGGAAGCAGATACTGCTAATAAGGGCCTTGCTGTGCTCCTTACTGCAGACTCCTATTCCCGACCCCCTCCTAGTGGGGCAGAGTGAAGTCAGGGTACAACTTTGACCTTGTTCTCAATGCTGATCGCAGCTCTGTATACCAGGACCTCTCTTTCTCAAACTCCTGGTCAGAGGACAGGGAGTTGTTGATAATTGGAGGGGAGGGTAAGTGAATCAGGCCAATGGGTTAGAGGAGGAATAAGACTCCTTCCATTTTGGAAAGAAAATAATAGATATGGTCATAAGTTTCTCCATCAGTTCAAAAATATTAGTTATCTCCTACTATATGAGCTCTTTGCTCTAACAAAAGTAACCTCCTCCACATATGATTTTATTTTTCCTTATTGTATGTCTTTTGCTCAAAATTTATCTTTTCCAATACATGTCCTTCATTTTTTTCAAAATATAGCTCTAAACCCTAGAATACTTTTTTTATATTGCCTAGTGCTACCCTCCTCTCAACTCAAGCATGGATTCCTCTGACACTTGAAACTTCAGATTGAAGGCACTATATAAGCCCTTTATGTCCTTAAAGACTGAACAAATTAGGAGTCCCTCTCTTTTTTATTTCTTTTAATCAGAGGAAATAAGTTTAAAAAATACTTAATGAAATAGCACAGTAAGAAAAGCAAAAGTAAAACATTCCTCTCCTAGTTGTGGAATATGATTTTCCCCTATAAATAAACATAGAAACAGTAGGAAGAGTAAACATATCTAGGCTATGCACATGGAGGAAAACATAGGGAATGCTTGTGAGGGACTGCTGAACCTTCTGTGGTTCTGTTGATGACTTTGGGTGGTACAACTGCACTGTTCCTATTGGGTCTGTTTCTCACTGGTCTGGTGCAGTCTATTGTCTCCTTTAGGAATTGTTCCCACTAGTCTCTTATAGCCAATGATCATCTTTGTTGTTATGGCCTTATGGTTGCTGCTAGGTGGAGATAAACTAGGCATGAGGTTCTCTGAAGCTTGTGGATTCAGCTGGAGGCCTCTGGCAGAGGTGCTGCTTCTTTCTCTTAAGAATATGAATTGAGTTCAAAATAATTCTTTTCAAGTCTAGAGACCTGTGTGCTACAGCAATTTTTAAAGGAGGAAAAAAAACCCAACTAATTTATGGGACTAGGGAAGAAAGCCTCCAGTGTTTTTTCCTTCCACATGAAGGTTTTTTTTTTTTTAATAATTTCTTTGAGCCTCAGTTGAAGTGGATGTGTCCTCTTCAGAAGAATATTGTTTGCCTCAGGTCAAGCTCTTTAGAAAGGGAGTTGGAGTTACTCAAGCTAAGTAGTGCTTTCAGGTTTTAATTTTATTTTTTTTAAACCTACTATGCTTTAAACCTAAATGTAATCAAACAGCACAATGTCAAGACATATAGTAGTATTTACTGCTTACCAAGGGCAGGTTCTCTCAGAGGATTTAGTCTGATTTAGAATTAGAAACTCCTTGTGGTTCCCTATTTAATTCCCAGTTACTAAATTGTACTTAGCTGTCAGTCAACAAAACTGCTTTATTTATTTGTTTCTTTATCTGGCATCAGTTTTAGAGGTTGCCCCCCCAATGAACTGAGGGACCTTGGGGTTTAGGTTCCTTGATTCCAAAATTCTTTTCCTTTCCCCACTTAAATTAGTTGGAGTGGGAAAAAGAAGAGGAACTAAAGGTTTTCCCCTAGCAGATTAATTTTTGACTTTTCATGTGTATACGTGTCTGTTAAACATTTCCAGGTTTTAAATGCTCTGCTCTTACATGACTACCTTTCTGGTATTTTTCTTCTCTGAATCACTGTCATATATTATAACTTTTATAATTTGGACTTGTATTATCATTCCTATTTTCTTGGGTTCTTTCCATATGGATCTGTCTTTCCAACTGGAATTTTAGCTCTTTCAGGGAATGGGGAGTCTGATGATTAATTTTTTGGCATGCTTTCCATCTTATGACTGATTTTTGAGTAAGGGAAATCTGTGTGGATAGTGTCCATTCCCTGAAGATGTCGTGAGATTGCTAGGATCTCTGAGCACTCTCAGCCAACACTTACATCATTTTCTACCACACTTCTCTTGTCACAAGTTAAATTTGTTGCTGTGCCCAGAAGCAGCTACTTACATGGTGTGTGATCTCTCATGAATGTGAAAATAAGTACTAACTCACCACATCCCACACATGGAAAGTCACATGTAGAAAGCTGGGTTTCTGGATACATAGTGAGAAATATTCGCTCTATTCTCCTGTCGCCATAAAATGATGAAATCACAGGGTTAAGAGGGATCATCTAGTCTCTCTGAACAGGAATCTCCTCTCCAATAGCCTTCAGAAGTCATATTAATAATAATGAGACAGCACCTGACATTTATATATGCACTTAACGTTTACAAAGTCTTTTACATACATGATTCTATTTGATCCTCAAAACCAATGGATTAAGTAGATACTACAACTATTATTTCCCCAGTTATTCTGCTGACACTTTGAAAATTTCAGTTCTGAGGACTTCATCACCTTCTGACATTTCCCATTCTATTTTGAGATAAACTGTTAGGAGGAAGTTTTTCCTTAAGGTGAGCTAAAATCCACTGCTCTCTAGCTTCTGCCTTTTTCTGTCTTTTGGGGCCAAGTAAATCATGTCTAATCCCTCTTCTATGATGATCATTCAAATGCTTCCTTCCAGTTATTCTTCATGATCTGGTGTGGTAGAGTGGAAATATCACTGACTCTGGAGTCAGAAGTCCTGGGTTCAAATTTCACAGCACTTACTACTTGGGTGACTTTGGGCAAGTCGTGTAATCTCTTGGTCTTCAAGTGTTTTCATTTATGAAATGATGGCAATTAAGGTTCCTTTCAACTTTAGAATTATGATTTTTTGGGTCCCTTAAATTTTCTCTTTTCAAAGTTCATCACACTCAGTCCTTTAATTTGATCTACCTATAACATACTTTCCAGTTCCCTTTCCATTAACAACTGCCCTCTTAGCATAGATCCCAGCTTGTCAATGTTTTTTTTCTCATATGTGTGCACAGAACTGAGCAAAAATACCATAGCTATGCTTTCTACCAAGCAGTGAACAGCAGACTCAGCACCTTGACAAGTCTGGAAAAAAATTTTCTATTAATTCAGCTTAAGAGCCTGTGAACGTTTTTGGTTTCTATTTCTACTGTTGATTCATATTATGTTTACAATTCATTAAAAACTCCAGATATTTTTCATATCAGCAAAGGTCTAGACAAATATCCCTTATCTAGTATCTATGTTAATTTTTTAAAGTCAAGTCTAAGATTTAGTAATTGTCCCTGTTAAGTTTCATGATAAACTGTTCTGGTTTGCTGAGATCATTTTGGATTTTAGTTTTGTTATCCAATGTATTAGTTATCATCTACAAATTTGATAAACATACCATCTACTTTGCCATCCAAGTCACTGACAAAAATGTGGAGCACAAAAAGATAAAAATCAAAGAGTCTTTTCCAGATGGTCACTTATTCAATAATCATCACTCATTGGGTGCTGTGATTCCTTCAGTTTTGAAATCACTTAAATTTATTATTTCACTTAACTGCAATCTAAGCAAATAGGAAAAAGAGCACCACTTAATTTGAGCCTTTTAATATATTTATTCAATTCTAAAAACCTAAAATTATGTTGAAAAACTATCTTCATAAACAAAAAGAAAATAATGAAAAATATTAATATTCAACTCTTGATTCAAACTAATACTTTGTATAGCATCATAATATTTGGTACTAGGAAAATAAAAGAAATATAATTGTCATCATTATCACCCATTACCTAAAAATGGAGTAGTACTGTCATTTCTCTCATAATTTAATTACATGAAACAATCAAACTGGTTGTTGAATAAGAGTCCATGCTTGTAAGTCCATTTAAGGCACTGAGGCAATTTAATAGTAAGCATCTAACTGAACAAACTAAGACTTTTCACTTCATTGATTTTAATATATGAATCAAAAATATCCATCAATAGCAACTTTAATGTGGTTTTCTCCTACCATTTTCAAAATAAGTTGAGATTCAATAAAATATTTCCAATCAAATTTATTGTTATGTAGAAACTGTTAGTGAAAAGACAATAATGTAATGACCTGTTACACAAAACAATTGCATATGGAGTTTATGTTTCTAAACTCAATTCCTAGGCCACAACATAAGAATCTATGCTTTTTTTATTGACTGACATCTCAAGGCTCATTGACTTTTTTACCTCAATCACAGTTTAAAGGGATTTACAAGTTTTAATGGGAACAAAGTCCAGAAAAATGGTGGTGATGGTAATGATGATGGGGGTTAGAAGGGAGAAGAGTGAGTAAGTAAAGAAATGCATTCTAGATAAGTTTAGGCATGTCTTTTCTCCAGCTGAAAGCTTTCAAAAAGGGAAGAACCCAAAATGAAAGCTGACTGCTATTATTCAACTAATATTTAAATGGAAAGTCACTGAAAACTCAGGAATGTTGCTTTGTGAAAACAGTTCTGGACTCAAGGGAGCAATAGTACTGAAAGTCCATTAAAGGTAACTGCAAGATTTTGCATATTTAATTTACTAAGTTGTCACTGAACTTTGCTGGACAATTAGAGAGACTGGACATCTATAACTTTAGGAAAATATGAAACATAACAAAATGATGCTTGGAATTTGGAAAGACTTAGAAGAAGTGGTTATTTGGGGGATAATTTTATGAAAATATAAATTTCTAAGACTTTTCTGAGTCAGAATAGTAATCACTTATTAGATTCACATGTACTTTCACATGTCAAAATAATAAATATTTCACATGTTCAAATAGTAGTACTGTTAAAAATATCTAATTTGTTTGAATTTATCAAGTTCACTTTAGTTTGAAAGACAATCTCTAAAGCAAACTGTATTTTGATAAATTTAACAATTAAAAAACCATCACAAAAATGAACCAATTTACTTATGGAAATGTGACAATTTTCCCCATCTAGTTCAATGATGTCAATTATGAGACCAAAAACTTTTTAAGACAAAATACAAATTCCTTATAAACAATACAGTCAGTAGTGTCAATGAAAATACATATAATTAATATATTAAACTTCCCCAAATTGCTATTAATATTTGTTATTGTTGCCAACAAATTTTTTATCATGAACTTATGAATCAAAAAATGTTTTTAAAATTCAAGAAATTGGTTTTACAAATTCCCCTTACAATTATGTCAAGGGTTAAAGTTTTCTGGAGACCATACCACATGAGCACAGCAACCTTCGCAAAAATTGTATTTTACTGATGGGGAGTAAGATAACTCCACCAGAAAGCTAAATTGCAAAACATGTATAGTAAAACAAATTAAATGCAGTACTCTAAAACTTTGTATCCAATTGGTAACATATAACCAGATATTCACAGACCTCTTGAAAAGAAACAGCTCACCATATGTTTTGCATGTTCAAGTTTGAAAGATTAGTTGAAAGTTTTCGCCTTCCTTTTCCCACTTTCCCATCCATTGCTGAATTGTACTGGATAGTCTCGATGTGATACCCATTTTTTCTTAGAATTTCTCATCCCTGGAATGGTTATTACCTTAACTAAAAGGCAAAAATAATAGCATTAAGTATAAACCTTCACATAACATTATCCAAGTAAAATTGGTTTGAAAAAATAATAATAGACATGATTAAGTCAACAGTACATACTTGGGGGTCACTGACATTTTTCATTTGTTAGAAACATATTTTTGTTGTTTGGGAGTAAAATTATTTACTGAAGACAAGGTAGGATTTTTGATGCCCATTTTAGTTTAAAAATACAGTTACTTGAAAATGTAATCACTAAGTATAATTGTTTCTTAGCTTCTATGCTTATTTTTATGAATAAAAACACCGTAATGATTGGATATTTATGAAATAAGCAGAAACTCTCAATTTTCCTGAATTACATATCATTGTTAGTTTTTTTTTTTTTAAGTATGGAGTTGAGCAAATTGGAGAAAATATTGCAAATAGCAACAACAATTACTAGAGATGGGAAATAAAATTTATGAGATCAGAGTTGAAAGGAGTCATATCCTCTTTACTCTGGAAGAGAAGATGGAAAGCTAATACATTAGGAACTTTTAAAACAATATTTTAATAACTGGTTTTTCATTATTCTACAAGACAGAACAAGTAGAAACAAGCAAAAACTGCTGCAGAAGAGTTTGATTGGTGGCAGAACACCAAATGTCAGGTATACCTCAGCCTGGTAAGAAGAGGATTTTTTCTGCTTCCTGATTCTTATTTTTGAGACAGAGAATAAGGAGTGGTTGTCTGAGATGTTGTATAAGGAGTATGGAAGTAGGTCGTGATATATTTGATATTAACTTGAACACATGTGGATATCTTGTTTCAGAGGCAATAAACCCCTTCTTGACTATGTGTTGCTGAACACTGCATTAAGTTAGCAAGAGGCTGTTGACTATAATTGAGGTCAGGATAAACAATCACTTATCATGTTAATATGTATATATACACACATGCATATACACATATGTATATGTTTGTATGCATGCATGTAGTTTGTGTGTATATATATATGATGTTTGTGTTTGTATGTATAAAACTTCATAATGACAATGGATGAGAGTAGTTGATTTTCAATAGCCCTTTCCAGAGTAACATTTTTATAAGGGAAAAAAATTTGTCTTGTTCTGGGTATTAATATTTCATTATCAAGTTAGATATTTAATCATATTTTAATAAGCAAGTGGTATTGAATAAAGGGATCGTAAACTTTAGACATTTAGGAGGAATTATTTTCTAATTTCCAGTCTGGTACAAGAGGTGATTAATATCAGTTATAAACATCTTTTCCTACTGTAATGGTCTTTAAATTCCTGAGAAACTTGCTCAAGTTTCAACCTCACTAGGCTATGGGGGCAGCAGGAGTGCCTGAGATGTGAGATAATATCTTGGCTCTGAGGCTTCCTCTACATGAAACCTTGGCCAAGTCATTTGACCATTCTTATTCATAATTTCCTTATCTGTAAAGAAAGGAGTTCAATTGGATGACCTCTGAGCTGTCTTTCATCTCTCAGTCTACAATCCTATGATTTAGTCAGTCAGCAAATTTATTTACTCCAGGGCTCTTGAAAAGAGGACATGAACTACTCAAAGGTGAGCAGATTCTACTTTTGGGCCATAGCCTCTGGCATACTATCTGATCTGTCACCTTCACATTCCTGAAAGGTAGGCAGAATAAAATCTGTTATTTTAGAGAAAAGATTGAGCAAAGCACAGAGTGAGGTTAAATGCTTAAGGTAATTTCTGTTAGTAATAGATTTACATCTAAAATGAGGTTTGATGACTTTACAATTGGCATTCATGTCAGAAATCCCAGCATAGAGACTAACAATTAAACTGAGGTAGTGACTAAATTTGGCTTTTAGATGGGTAAGTCAGATTTATCTACTGTAAATTTGCTTCTTGAAAACCATTTAGGCTCTTTTAGAAACTGTATTAACCATTTCAAGCAACTTCACTGTCAATCAGAGTACTATCAAGGTCATCATTTTTTTTTTTACTAATAAACAAATGATCAAGAAGAGTTTAGAGAATTTCCAAAAGGATTCATCTTGCTCCAAGCATAAAACTGGCATCCTGTCAAAGACCCTAGGAGTCCAAAGGGATTTTGTAGATCATCTAGTCTAACCTTTATCCAAAATACCTCTTACATCCAGGACAAGTGGTCATTCAGCCAGTACTTGAAGAATTCCAGCAATGAACAGATTCACTAAGCGGTTTATTAGGCAGCCCTATTCCATTTCATGATTCAATAAATAATTTTTCATTAATAGATTGACACATATTTTTACTATTTGTGAGTTTTGAAAATTTGTCTCAGATAAGAACAAAGACATTTAGTTGATAAACTATGCCAAGAATAAACATACACTCACACCCATACCTGCGATTTGGGGTGTGTTTTGTTTTTGAGAAAAGGTGTGGAAGGAAGGGGTTGTTTTGTAGAAAATCCATTGGAATATCATTCAGTATGCAGAAAATAATGCTTTAAGTTAATAAAAGAATAAATAGTCCATCAGAAATATCATACAAAATTTTTTGGCATATGTTTTTTTGCTTTATAAAGAAGAGAGAATGGTAAATTTGTCTATTAGTGCAATGACCAGGTTTTTTCTTTAAATAGGCAAAGTATGGGCTTTTCATAATTACACTGTATATTCTACATCATTTCAAAAATAGTTAGCATTTTAAAATATCTACTTCTATTAGTGTGCAAAATGGGAATGAGTACTTGAAGCTCAAAGATTCTGGGTCTAATATGTCACAAAGCTTTAGGGACACAGAAAAAATGATTAATGCCTTCATTAATAAGGGTTTTTGAAAGTGATTAAAAAACATTGTAGTGCTTGGTGAACATTTACAACATTTAAAATATTTATGGTTGGAAATAATGATTTTTATCATAAACTAACTTCAATTTGTTGGGAGACATCTTATATTTAATCAAATTCCTCCCCTACATTTATACTCTTAATGTTTACCAAAGAATTTCCACTTGTAACAAATTCTATCGAAAAAATTTCCTAATGTGGATAGGCTCTCTTTAACATTTGTCTTTCAACTGAATGCTCAAGTCATTGTGTCCTTCCACACAACATGACCCTATATTTAAGTGACAATCTGCAATCTTTTCATAGCAAGTTGTAACTCCTTCTGCTAATATCCATAATTATATCTAAAAACAACTATTATGTGATATTACAAGCTGGCTCATTTATAACAGTCTCTAAATACATTTTTGTTGGAATGGAAATGTTTAAGGAAAATTAGCAGTCCACATGACATTTAAGATCAGATTGAACAAATAGAGTATTTTTGAAAGAGTATTTTGTGTGTGTGATTTAAAAAGCCCATAGCGTTACTATTTTGCTATTTGTAGATAAACAATTTGACCAGTCATCAATAAAGCATCTTCTCTCATTGTGCTCTGTGACATATTTTGGTTATTATAGGAATGCTTCAAATTAATAGATACATAGAAAAGTAAATTGTGGTGTAAAAAAACAACAGAATTGTGTGAAGTCATTACTATGTTTAATGATTACCTGTAAAATTGGAAAAAAATGTATAAAGGAGCAATTTAACACAGTCAATGTATAATCATTCTAACATTATTTATCCATCCAAGAATAAAATAGTAAGAGACTCAACTAAGAAAACAATTTGATAGGAAAGATATCTCTACTGATAGCCTCTTGGAAAAAAAATATTGCTAAAGTTCTTTTTCCATTCTCTCAAAGGCTATTGTTAGGTCACATGAATCTTCAACAATTTTCTGAAGTATATTTTCAGGTGATAGGACAGAGCAACCAACCAATCTTTTAAATATGTGCTGAAAGCGTGTCTTGAAGTTTAGTTAAAATGCTCTCATTTTCAAGCAGCCATTTATTTCTTTGCTGTTTAATCTGTTTTCTGCTAAAGATTTGTTCTGGTCTTTTTTTGGTTAAATCCCTGGTTCTTTAACAAATGTCAAGGTCTACATATGCTGTGTTTTGATAAGTAATTTAATATGTAAAATGCTTTGAATGAAACTCCTGGTATGTATAAAAAAAACTTGGTTAAGCAGGTCATGATAGAAATTTCATGATGTAGAGTAATACGTCATAGGATTTTCATTGATACATCCAACATTGTGTGTCTGGAGATATAATTTATTTCAAAGTCCTTCCCATATTGTATTACTTAACAGCAGATAGAGCATAAGTAAAGCATGGAGAGAAATTCAACATTTTAATGAAAGTGACCAGAACGAATCTTTAGCAGCAAAGCGTTTACATCAATTTAAACTCTGAATGAGCTAGGTTTAGAGATGGTAGGGAAAAGAATAGTGATTTTTATGCTGTTCCTTTCTGTATTTAAATCAGCCTGACCACTTTCACTGAACCAGATGGATGATTCCAACAAGATATACATTATCTTGTGATTTTTCTTGTTTTTAGTTGTTTTCATTATTTTAGATAGAAGTGAAATTTCAATTTTCATGATGCCTGTTACAACATATACAATTAGACTTTATGTTCTCTCCAGTCCCTAACACAAAACTCTTTATATAGTGGGAATTTAGTAAACATTCAATAATTTGATGATGTGTGTTGCCCTAAAACAGGTGTGACTTTTACTAATTACCTTTGAAATTAGAGCAGGAAACTCTAAAACATTAGGAAATTTCTGATTTAATAAAAAGTTTTATATTTTCTTAATTTCATAAAATACATTTTTCTAGAAAAAACAAATATATTTTGTCATATTTCCTGAATTTTGATGATTTCTTATAAAATATGTTGGTGACATGATGTTATTTTACTATTAAAGAACTTTAAAAATGCTTACTAGGGGAGAGAGAATAATGTAAAAATATTTGTAGTCAATGCAAAAGTTAAGATATAATATAGAGAATATAAAATCTCATTTAAGAGGTGCTCAGATTTCTGACACAACATTTTGCCAATATGTTTTTAGTTACTTCTTGATTCCAGAATGGGTACTATCTATATATGACAAATAATTGTTATTAGGTTTCTCTGTCATAAATATTATTTTCTATATATTTGCAATTAAAATGATACTCTAAATTCCTTTTTGAGGGGTATGGTTAATTAAAAACACCTTTATTTATTTTTATTACTATATATACTTACTATTTCCTCTCAGTGATTTCATTTCTCATGAATTCAATAATTATTACTATGACTACCAAGTCTATATTTTCATCCCTAGTTTCTTTCACTATTCCAGTCTCTTATTACTAACTATAAGCTGGAGATCTCTAACTGAATATTTCATAGAAACCTTAAATTCATCATGTCCAAAATGGAATTTCTAATTCCCTCTAACCTAGCCTCTTCTCCAAATTCCTCTATTTCAGAAGAGGGCATAATGATTTCTCTAGTCACTCAGGTTCAGAACCTCAGAATCATCTTTAAAACTACCATCATCTCACATAATAATAGATGATAATCACCAGCATTTATATAAAGCTTTAAGGTTCAAAAATCGCCATACAAATATATATGTATATATACAAATAAATACATATTATATGTGTATAAACATATGTATATATGTGTGTATGTGTATACACACATATTCTTATCCTCAAAACAATCCTTGGAGGTAGGTGCTATTATTATTCCCATTTTACATATGAGGAAACTGAGGCAAATAGTGTGTCTGAAGTCAGATTTGAATTTAGCTCTTCTTGACTCCAATTTCAGCATTCTCTCTACTTTGCCAGGCAGATGTCATATGCAGTCAGTTGCCAACCCTTGTCAATTCTGTCTCTCTGGTTTCTTTCAAAGCTGTCCACTTCTTTTCCCTCACATGGCCACCCAGTTCATCCCCCACTGGACTCTTATAATAGCCTCCTCCTTGGACTCTCAATTTCCAGTCTTTATTTTCTCCAATGCATCCTACATAATTGCTAAAATAATTTTTTTATAGCATAAGATTGACCATAACAGTCTCTGATCAAGAAATTTCAGTGTTTCCCTTTTGCCTCTAAGATTAAATCTTTCAACTTAACATGGAAAGCCCTTCAACAACTAGCTCCAGCTCACCTTTCTGTTCACCTTAACATATTCTTTGTTCCATTTTTGCCTACTTACTTCTCCCTGAACTCAGTCAGTAAACATTTATTAAACATCTACTATGTGCCAGACATTGCATGAAGCACTGGGGATACAAAGAATAAAACAAAGATGTTTCCTGCCCTTAAAAGCCTTCAGTCTAATGGGATTCTACATCAGCCATTCGTGCATGGCTTTGCATAGGGTGCCATGCTTGAAATGCACCCACTTTTGCCCTTCAGACTCCTTAGCTTCCTTGTAAGCTCGGTTCTTGTACCATCATATCCTAAAAGTTGCCCTTCCTGATTCCCTTGATGGTCAGCCCTCTATTCTCCTCAAAGTATCACATACTTACATATCTTTGTATGTGTTATAGTTCTTTGATCCCTCCTCAGTAGGATGCAATACTCCATCCTCACGACAGTCTTAACATGTATGTTCTCTCCACTCAGACCTAATTCAGGCCTTTTAATCTCTCACAGGGACTATTACAATAGCCTCCTAATTAACCTCTCTATCTCTAGACTCCTCCTTTTCTAACCCAAGGTTCATGATGACATCAAATTAATCTTTATTAAGTTGTATGTTTAATCATGTCATTCCCCTTCTATGATTCTCTACTGACTTTACGACAAAATACAAACTCTTAAGGCCCTCAACATTCTGATTTACTGGCATCTTACATTATTACTTGTCATTCATTCTGTGTTCTAACACTACAAACTGTACTATGAATTTGACATTCTATCTCCAACCTTTATTCATTCATATGATCTGTACTTCATTGCATGAATTATACTTATCTGAGTAAATGTTATATTACTCCCTGAGAATATATGGTCTTTGGGGTGAGGCATTTGCTTGTTTTCTTTGTGTCTCCCAGTGCCCATGTCTTGCATACACTAGGCATTTTATAGCTGTTTGTGGAATTAAATCAAATATGTGGGTTTTGCATACACTAGGCATTTTATAACTGTTTGTGGAATTAAATCAAATATGTGGGTTTTTTCTTCTCAAAGAAAACTGTATCACAGATATATGTATATATACATACATATATATACATATATATCCACACAAATATGTCATGCTTATATGTGTACTCATTTTCTTTTGGGACACAACCCTTTGCATTTGAAGGGCACAGCAAAATACTGGTCACACTTCTAAACTTATTTGAATGAATTGTGATTTTATCAGTGTAGGAAACTCCCTATGTGAAGACAAGCTACATCCTTGGATAATTTGAAAAGTCATAGGGAGTTGGCTAGCGCACACAGAGTTTAAGTGACTTGCTCAAGTTTGGAGTTCTTAACTCGAGTCCATTAAAATTTTAACAAGCAATTAATTTCCTTTTTTAATGTGCCTTTCCTGCCAATTATCTCTCTTGCCCCAAATCATACATTTCCATTTGAGTTCCCATAGGATGGTCTCCCTGCCTTCCTCTTCCTGGCAAGAAAGTATTTACTGTACTCTAATATTATTTACCCTCTAATTGGAGGTTCTTAAGATTTGACTTTTAAAATTCCATCACTTTTTCCCTAATGGGGATGCTGTGTAAAAAAAAAAAATTACTTAATTTGGCAATCTTTGATAGTAAAGTCATGTAGAAAAAGTTTTAACCAAATCAACCAATTCAACAATTTTTATCAAGGAAATTTTCGTTTTCTCTTTTCATGGTTACCTGTCCATATTGGCCACCATATAGTAGAAATAGATATTAGGAGCTTGCAGAATTATTTTAAAATAGTGTACATTACCTGGGGCAGCTAGATGGGGCAGTGGATAATGCACTGGATCTGGAATCAAGAATATTCTTTTCCTGGGTTCAAATATGACCTCAAACATTTACTAGCTGTGTGACCCTGGACAAGTCACTTAACTGTTTGCCTCAGTTTCCTTATCTGTAAAAATGAGCTGAAGAAGGCATTGGAAAACCACTCCAGTATCTTTGTCAAGAAAACCCCAAGTGAGGCCAAAGGAGATGGACAAAACTGAAATGACTGAAGAACAATGACACACATTTACATAGCACTTTATGATTTAACAAAGCACTTTAAATACATTATCTTATTTAATTCTCATGAAAACCTTGTCAAGGTCAGAATAGTACAAATGTTATTATTACTATTTTATAGGGGAAACTAAGTGATATGGCAAAAATCACCCAGTTCATAAGTACTAGGGACTACATTCAAATTCAAGTCTTTCAACTTTAATGTCTTTCCCACTGTATCATGCTGCTTCATTTCAATGTAAGACTTCAATTATAATTACTCCATTATTTGAAAGGCGGATATGAGATTGAGCATTTGTTTTGTGTAACCTTATTGGGTAAAAACTAGGTGGAAAGTTTCAGAGATGCAGATTTTTGGCTTAATATAAGGCAAACTTGCTCACAATTAGAACTCTCCTAAAATGGAGAAGGCCGTCTTGTAGGTATGTAATGTACCTTCATTAGCGGTCTTCAAGCAGTTGCTGGATGGCCACTTGTGGATTTTCGGGAGAGGATTCCTGCATATGTACAGGGTAGACTGGATGGATTCTCAAGTCTCTTCCAACCCTATGATTTTGTGATATGACAGCTGGATCTCACCTTTGTTTATAACTAATAGGCAATAAATCATTTAAGAAATTGAATTGAATCTATATAGGTACAAAGAAAATAGATTGGAATAAATCTATTTCTTTCACAGAGACAATGGTGATAATATCAGGTTATTTATGAACTACAGCCCAATATATAATAGAAATGGAGCAAAAATGATAGAGTTTGTTACAAAAAGTGATAAAATCCTTGAGCTAATTAAAGTAACACAGATTTTGCCAAATTCTCTCTTTTCTTTGTTTTAGTGGAAAAACAAACAGGAGTCCTATCTCTCTGCAAAGAGGAATGAAAAATGATAGGAGTCTTTTCTAGGTGACTATCAATATTTTGTGAGGTTTTAGCAAGACAGGCACTAATTGCCATTTACAAGTGTATTGCATTTTTGCAGCATCAGAAATTTTGTTAATTAGATAATTCAGGTCACCAAAACACTAAATTCTTTAATTATATTAGTTAACTTTGGTAATACTTTGATAAATCTACAGCATTTAATGTACTATGCCCTGAATTAGTAATCTCTTGAAGTTGTTTCTTTTTTGTTTGTTTGGTCATTTGTTTTTAATTGAACCGAAAATTGTGACTGCCATCACTTTCTAATTTAAGAAGGAATTTAAGTAATTAAAAGCTACTGCATTTAATGACTGAACAAAAATTAACTTTTTTCCTATTTTTTTTTCCATTTGAAAATGTCTACTACCTCATAAGTGGATCCTTCTTTCTAGGGAATTCCCATATGCTCAAGTTCTAGAATGTAGAATTATTATTTTTTAGTGGTAGATGAAGACATTTCTTTGATGTTCCCAGCAAACTTTTAATATAACCCTTGCTAATCACAGTTTAAATCTCTCTTCCCATATAAACCTATTTATGAACATTCTAGTTCACAATGTATTATTCCCTTTTTAGATTTCTTCATTAATGGCATTCTGTACTATGCAGCTTAGCCTGTGGTTATGTTCTGACATATTCTTCTCTGGATAGATTTTTCCCATAGCATTTTTTTTTAAAGTAACTTGCTCATGGTTACACAGCCAGTTATTTTGTATGGGTGCCAAGTATCTGAGGCTGGAACTGATCCCGGGTGTCCTGATGCCAGGGCCGGCACTCTCACTCACGGCGCCACCTGGCTGCCCCTTCCTATAGCATTCTGCAAAATGCTTAATGCAGAATAGGTGCTCTCCTGTCCTTTACCCTACTCTGTGGTGGAGTCTGTTGGGAATGGAATTCAGAGACCTTCTATATTAGGAGGTGGAATAAGGAACCCTGGTACTTTTCAAAAGCTAATAAAGCAGGGGTGGGGAACCTGTGGCCTTGAGGCCACATATGATCTTCTAGGTCCTTCAGTGCTGACCTTTTGATTGAGTCCAAGTTTTACAGAACAAATACTTTTATTAAGGGGATTTGTTCTGTGAAGTTTGGATTCAGTCAAAGGGCTGCACTTGAGGACCTAGAGGGCCACATCTACATCTCAAGGCTGCGGGTTCCCCACCCATGCAATAGATATAGGCTGAAGTCTATTTAAGGGAAGATGAAAAGGAGAGTGACAAACCAGTAAAGGACACAGAGGTGTGATTAGAAGCATAGGAGGAGACTGAAAGAAGTATGGTGTCTTCGAAGCCAAGGGAAGAGAGGTTACATAGCAAGTATGAATGAGGAGTCAGAAAGACCCAAATTCAAATTCTGACTCTAACATTTACATTGTGCACCCATGGGTAAGTCACTTAGCTTCTTTTATCCTCAATTTTTTCATCATTTAAATGGGAATGATAATAGCATTTAACTCATAGGGTTGTAAAGAACAAATTTAACAATATGTTTAAAATGCTTTACAAACAATATTGTAACAGTGATGATGATGATGATGATGATGAAGAGGAGAAGGATGTGGTGAATAATGTTAAAACTGTAGAAAAATCAAGAAAGATGGAGCTAGAAAAAGTTGGTGGAGCTGTTGATTAGAAGGTCACTGGTGATATAATTTAAGCAGTTGTTTGGGAGAGAAAGGATAGAAGCATGATCATAAGAGTGGGGGAGTTGGTAGTGAGTTGTTTGAAGCAACACTACTTGAAATTCTGAAGGTGGTGCTTTGGATTCATTCAATGTTTAACCAAGTTTATTAAGCCTTATTTAAAAGTTTAAGCATTTTCAAATATTTGTCCCAGGTCTTAAAGAGCAGGGCAACATTAAAAATGTACTATTCATTTAAAAAGTATTCAAGGATAATGTCTGCATTAAAGATTATGTAATAGATATTCTATGAATTATCCCTTCCTTTCTTCTAGATATTCTCCTTAAAATACTTATGAGTGACTTTTCCGGATTTTATAGTATGAAAAAATGTTATGAAAATTAAATTTATTAAACATCTTATAGAAGGAGACAAATTAATATATAATTGTATCATATTTAAAATTATTTCCCTATCATTAAAATATGCAACTGATAGTGCTGTTCCCTGTAGCTTCTGCCTGATTTTTGAAGATGGCATTTTGAAGTACTTTGAAGTACTCTGAAAAGTAGAAGGAAATGATCAGTCCATCATGGGAAGCAAAAAACATTCTTTATGTAACCTGACCATTCCATTCATGGTCACACAACTCTCCCTTGCTTAAACTCTAAATACTTTCGAAAAGAAAAGAAAAGAAGAGAAAAGAAAAGAAAAGAAAAGAAAAGAAAAGAAAAGAAAAGAAAAG
>NW_027185889.1:3998211-4057146 GCF_028583685.1 Petaurus breviceps papuanus | reverse complement strand
AAGAAAAGAAAAGAAAAGAAAAGAAAAGAAAAGAAAAGAAAAGAAAAAAGAAAAGAAAAGAAAAGAAAAAAGACCCTACACTTGTCAGAAGGGAGATCTAGTTCTTCGCCTAAGTTAGTCTGTTTAGACCATGAACTGAAATACTAGATTTGAACATTTGGCTAAAGTTACTAGATGAAGTACCATGGAAAGAAAATGATAGATTTTTTTTTAAAGGCAACACAGTGGATTTGGGTTTGGATATGTATGGGGATGTAAGAGTTTAATTAATTCCTCTGTCCATTCCAAGGGAAAGAAACTGAAGCACAAAATTTGGTAAGAACTACTTGATCCATAATTTTAATAATGATGAATATTTTCTATATAATTTAAATATCTATCTTATGCAAATATGTAAGCAGCAGCAGAACTATTGGATCAATTATTGCTTACTGGTCTTTTGGGAACATCCTTACTGGATCCTGAAAGGTTTTGTTTAGCTCCTGCTATTGAGTATGACACAGGAATCATGTCACATAGTCACCAGTTCTAATTAAATTCTCCTGGTTACTGCTGGTCAATTGATCATAACTCACTAATACAGTGAGGTTTCTCCCAGTGTGAATTTCCCATAGTTTGGAAGGAAGACCTGAAACAGGTATATGCTATTTAAATTCCTGACCTACAGCACTAAATGGTGTGATAAATAGCATGGTGAAGGGGAAAAAGAGTCCTGAAAGAGGTATATAATACTATAGAAAACCATATTTGATCACTAGATGTCACAATGGATAAAATACTGAATCTGAACTCAAGAAAGATCTAAGTTTGAATCCTGCCTCAGATACTTACAAGCTGTGTGACCCTAGGCAAGTCAATTAACCTGTCGGTTTCCTCATTTATAAAATGGGAAGAACAATATCTCATTTGTGAGCATCAACTGGGATAACATATGCAAAGTGCTTTGCAAACCTTAAAGTGCTATATAAATTCCAGCTATCACCACCACCACCACCACCACCACCACCACCACCACCACCATCATCATCATCATCATCATCATCATCATCATCATCATCATCATCATCATCTCTTTCCTTTCTGACTGGCTGTCCTATATTAATAATAAAAATCATGCTTATGCCAAAATAATAAATTATTGTGCTTCTTTTAATTTTATGTTTATGATGTACACATATCTAGGATGATCTTTGTATTCTTAGTTCTAAACCAAAAAACACCAACAACTCATTTTTCCTTATTTATAGCTTTATGTAGAAATGAAAACCTGATAAAAAAGGTAGTTTGTCTTGAAAAAGTATTTTTAAAAGAAGATGAACATATTTTGATTTTATAATATTTTTGTATACAAGGGGCAGCTAAGTGGCACAGTGTATAGAGTTCCAGGCCTGGATTCAGGAAGATTTCTCTTCCTGAGTTCAAATCTGAACTCAGACGCTTACCAGTTGTGTATCCCTGGGCAAGTCATTTAACCCCTCATCTTTAGAATGAGCTGGAGAAGGAAATGGTAAACCACTCCAGTATCTTTGCCAAGAAAACCCCATATGGGATCATGAAGAGTTAGACATGTTTGAAAAGGTCTGAACAACAACATATGTATACATGCACATATATGCATGTATATGCACAGAGATATGTGTGTGTATATACATATATATTTCCCTCCTTTACCCAGAGAGTCATCTTCCATAAGAAACAATAAGAAAGAAAGAATGGAAGGAAGGAAAGAAGGAAAAAAGAAAGAGGGAAAACAACAAGCAAAACTAATGAATGTATTCAACAAAGTTGGACAGTATACACAGTGTTCCACACCCATGGTTCCCCACCTCTGCAAAGAAGAAAGGAAAGGTTCTTTTGTCCCCTCAGAAAGTATAAGTGTTATTTATATTTACAGATAAGGGAAATGAGATTCAGCCATGTAAAGGGATATGTCTCTTTAGTCACCTTAGCTTTTAAGTGTCAGAATTCAAGACAGATCTCAAATCCATATCCAGAAATTCTTCCATTAAACAAGATATGTCTTGGAGTTGGACATAAGGCATTTGTTAGTTTACTTAAAAATACTCTTTATCAGCTAAGCCATAATATTTAATCAGTGGTGAAATGAGTCATGCCCAAGGGACTACAGTTTCTATTAATTTAAGTAATATGTGGATAGACTTGAAATGAAGGAACTGAAGCAGCCAAATGAAATCAGATTGTGCAGAAATCACCAAGAAAAATTATTTTTAATGGTTATGTGAAAAATATATTATAATTTTTAAAATTAAAAAGTAACTTTTAATAAACAGATTGGTTTCAGAAACATAAGGTAGGGCTTGAATTCTTGGCTCTACTCTAGGAGTGTGACTTTGTTAGGCTTCTTCCTTCCTTTCTATACAACAGGAATCTCAAACTAGATCACAGATTTACAGATTTATGGTTTGTCTGCAATAATGCTCTGTTTTCAATAGAGTTTATTTGTTTAATTTTCAAGGATATTCTAAGATCTCTGTTGTAGTATGGGGATTTAATTTGTTTATGGGACAGTGAGCTCTGAATGTGTAATTATAGCTGTTAGATGATGTCTTCTTAGGTTTTTGGGTAAGTGCTTAATTTTTGCAAGCTGAAGTGATGAGCTGTAATACTTTTACTGATTTCTTGAATAAACACTAAGTCCTAAGGTCCTAAAGGGCGCCCTTTAGGGGGCCATGATACATGTGTTATCGTCAAACCCTTTTTTTGTTAGATTGCTGAGGTCGGCGTTGTCTCTCTTCCACCTCCCTCCCAATGTCACATTAAAGAAGGCCAATATATGGAAACATGCAATACATCCTTCCATATACCAGTTCTTCCTCTGGAGGTGGATAGCATTTTTCTTCATAGGGCTTTTGTAGTTGATTTGAATGATCACATTAATCAGAATAGCTTAGTCATCATTCACAGTTATTTCAAACAATATTATTGCTACTGTATATAAAGTCCTCTTACTTCTGGTCATTTCACTGCATTATTTCATGAAAGTCTTTCCATGATTCTCTAAACCCAACCTGCTCATCATTTCTTACTGTCTAAGAATGTTCCATCACAATCATATACCACAACTTATTCAGCCATTCCCCAATTGATAGGCATCCCCCAATGTCCAATTCTTTGCTATGACACACAGAGCTGCTATAAATATTTTAGAATGTATAGGTTATTTTACTTAGTTAAAGGGTAATATACACAGTTTTATAACTCTCTGGGCATAATTCCGCATTGCTCTCCAAAATGGTTGGAACAGGTCACAATTACACCAACAATATATTAGTGGTTCAATTTTTCCATATCATTTCTTGCATTTCTCATTTCCCCCTTCTATTGTTTTACCCAATCTGATAGGTGTGATATGATACCTCAGAGTGGCTTTTATTTGCATTTCTCTGATAAATAATGATTTAGAACATTTTTCATATGAATATATACAATTTTGATTTCTTTCCCAAATTGCCTGTTCATAAATATTCATTTATCAACTGAGGAATGACTAATATTCTTGTAAATTTGACTCAGTTCTCTATATATTTGAGATATGAGGTCTTTATCCAGGAAACTGGCTATTATATTCCACTTCCCTCCAAAAAAATTGTGTTTTCCTCCTAATTTTGGCTACTTTGGTTTTATTTGTACATGTACAAACACTTTTAAGTTAATATAACCAAAATTATTAATTTTACATCCACAAAGTGATCTATTTTTTGTTTGTTCATAAATTCTCTTATCTATAAATCTGGTAGGTAATATGTTCCATACTCCTCTAATTTACTTACATCTCCCTTTATGGCTAGGTCATGTATTTATTTTGATCTTGTCTTGGTAGACAGTGTAGGATACTGATTTAGACCTAGTTTCTACCAGACTTCTTTTCCCAGCAATCTTTACCAAAGAGTGGATTCTTATTCGAAAAGCTTAGATCTTTGCATTTATCAAACATGAGGTTATCACAGTTATTTACTACTGTGTATAATGTACTTTATTCCATTGAGTTATCATTCTATTTATTAACTGGTACCAGATAATTTTTATAATTACTGCCTTATAGTACAGTTTAAGGACTGCTACTCCTAGACATCCTTTCTTTACATTTTTTTCATTAATTCTTTAGATACTGTTAATCTTTCATTCTTCCAAAAGAATTTTGTTTTAATTTCTTTCTAGTTCAATGATTTTTTTGGTAGTTTAATTGGGATGGTATTGAATAAGCAGATTATTTTAGGCAGAATCGTCATTTTTATTATATTGGCTTGGCCCACCCATGAGCAATGAACATTTCCCCAATTATTTAAATCTGAATTTATTTCTATAAAAACTAATTTTTTGCTTTTTTTGAGGACAATTGGGGTTAAGTGACTTGCCCAAGGTCACACAGCCAATTTTTAGTGTTAATTGTCTGAGGCCGAATTTGAACTCAGATCCTCCTGACTCCAGGGCTGGTGCTCTTATTCACTGTGCTACCTAGCCGTCCTGTATAAAAATGTTGTATAATTATGTTCTTATAATTCCTGTGTTTGTCTTGGCAGGTATACTCCCAGGTATGTTATATTGTCTATGGTTATTTTCAATGAAATATCTCTTACTATTTCCTCTTGTTAAACTTTGTTGATAATATATAGAAATGCTGATGATTTATATGGGTTTATTTTATACCCTGCTACTTCACTAAAATTATTGTTTCAAAAACTTTTTTAGTTGAACCTCTAAATTTTCCAAGTATACCATCATATCATCTGTAAAAAGTATAATTTTATTTCTTCATTATCTATTCTGATTCCTTCCATTCCTTTTTTTCTTTTATTACTAGCATTTCTAATACAATATTGAATAAATAGCAGTTATAATGGGCATCCTTGTTTGACTCTTGATCTTAATGGAAAGCTTATCTCTATCACAAATAATACTTTCTGATGGTTTTAGCTACATGCTTCTAATCGTTTTAAGGAAAAATTCATTTACACTTGTGATTTCAAGTATTTTTATTAGAAATGAATGTAAAGCCTTTTCTGCATCTATTGATACAATCATGATTATTATTGTTTTTGTTATTGGTATAATCAATTTTGTTAATAGTTTTCCTCATATTGAACTAGCCCTACATTCCTGGTATAAATCCCATTTGGTCACAATATATAATTTTTTAAATACATATAGTATTTTATTTAGGATTTTTCTATCAATATTCATTAGTGAAATTTTCTATAATTTTCTTTCTTTTTGCTCTTCTTGATTTAGGTATCAGCACCATATTTGTTTGATAAAAGGAGTTTGCTAGGATTCCTTCTTTGTCTATTATTCCAAATTATTTATTTAATGTTAGAATTAGTTGATCTTTAAATGTTTGGTAGAATTCACTTGTAAATCCATCTGGTCCTGATTCTTTTATTTTTTTTCTTAAGAAAAGCATTTACTTACGGCCTATTCAATTTCTTTTTCTAAAATAGGCTTATTTAGAAATTCTATTTCCTCTTCTGTAAATTTAGGTAATTTAAATTTTTGTAAGTCTTTTGTAAGTCTTCCATTTCACTTAGATTGTTAAATTTATTGACATAAAATTGGGCACAATAATTTCTAATAACTGCTATTAATTTCATTGTCATTAATAGTGTATTCATCTTTTTAAGTTTTGATGCTATTTGGTTTTCTTATCTTTTTAAAAAATCATATTAACCAACAATTCATCTATTTTTATTGTTTTTTCATAAAACCAATTCTTAGTTTTATTTATTAATTCAATGGCTTTCTTACATTCAATTTTTAATAATCTCACCTTTACTTTTCAGGATTCCAATTTGGTGTTTAATTGGGGATTTTTAATCTGTTATTTTTCTAGCTTTTAAAAAATTGCATACCTAATTCATTGATATGAATTTTATTTTACTGATTGAAGCACTTAATGACATAAATTTTCCTCTGATTACCAGTTTTTCTGCATCCCATAAGTTTTGGTATGGTGTCTCATTATTATTGTTCTGTTTAGTAAAATTATTTATTGCTTCTATAATTTGTTCTTTGACCCACTCACTCTTTGAAATTAGATTATTTGGTTTCAAATTAATTTTTAATCTTTATTTCCCTGGTCCTTCATTAAATGTAATTTTTATTATACTATGATCCAAAAAGAATATATTCAACATTTCTGCTTTTCTGCATTTGACTATAGGTTTTTATGCCCTAATATATGGTAAAAAAAAAAAAACAAATAAACAAACAAAATTTAGTCATTTGTTCTAAGTTTCTTTGTCAACACATTGCTGGTTAGATTCATATGGATGTTATCAGTGGAGGCTCTTTGATACTTGTATCTTAGCTGTTCTACAGGCTCCATTCCAAGGTAAATTTGCTTTTGGCTAGATTTGATCAATTCAGTGGGCTGTACCTATTGTCTACTTTTATGATTGCTTGGGTGAAATAATGTCTTTTAATTTTAAAAGTATTTCTGTAAGCTTTCAACTAGTTTATCATGACAACTTCCCTCTTCAACCCCTTCTTTCTCCTTTTTGACAAAAAAAGTAGCAATATTTCTATAGGTTCCTTGTGATGATGGGATCTAAATTTCACTATGTTTACATTAGGATACTTTACAACTCTGAAATCAGGTTGTTTAAAATATCTATTCTTACTTTGAGATTTTGCATGTTTCATATTTTTGTGCTTAAATTCTTCCTTTGATTTCTAAGTTTTGCTAGCATATAATCATGTTCCTGATAATTCCACTTTTTTTGGTGCTAATCCATATTGTTCAGTTTTCTTTTCCTTTTTTTATTTTGGAAATTTTATTTTTTCTCTTTTTATCATTAATGATGTGTTTATTTTGTTATTTTTAAATAGTCTCATTTCTGTTAGTTCTGTATTCTTTTGATTTTTAAATATCTAATTTTCAACATATTTTCTTTTGTAGTTCTTAGGATTAATCTATTAATTTTCTAATCTTATTTCTGGGATACTGTCATTGGGTTAATCTCAAAAACTCATACCTAAAACTGGAATAGTTGCTACAGACTTAGGGCCATTTCAACTACATGAAGGGTGCTCTGGGTAATGGAGTGATGGGAATGGAAGTCAGAAGTTACAATCATATTTTTCTGTGAGGTATTCTTCAATTATCTTGTCTGTAAAAATTGTCTTGCACTGACTTGTTTAATTTCTTTCCTTGGCTTTGGCACTGCATTATTGGTTACCTTTTTTTTTGTTCATTTTAGATGGCAAGGGTTGACCTCCGTTATTTCCCACTTGCCTGGACTTCCAGGATTGCCTCCTTTTTAATTTCAAAGACCAAGATCCCAGATAAATGACAATTCAATGGCCACAGAGGAAAGCTTATTAAACACTGATAAAAATTAGGGCTAAATTGAGGAGGGTTTGAATGGAAGCCAAATCTCACAGATTATCAAAGCTAGAAAAGACCTTAAATATCAATTTGTTCAATTCCTTCATTTTAGAGAGAAAAAAAAAACAGACCCAGAATCGGGTTGAGAGCAAGGAATAGAAACATGTTCCCTTGAATCTCAGCATCCAGTGCTATTTCAGTTAGATTGTGAAAATTTGGCCTTCTGATACATGAACTAGGCACATTCTTGGTTAGGCCCTTCCCAAGCACTGGCCCCTTGTCAAAATGAGGAAAAGAAAAAAGAAAATCAAGAGAAGAGGCTTAGCCTTCTGTGGACATATTCTAGCCCCAAATCCATCCCCAGAGAGAATAGTCCAATAATCTCCTCTGAGGGGAAAAGGGATTGTCTTCTCCAGTGTATGGTGGAGGTGGGAAATGGGCTACTACCTTCACCTGTCCTTCCCTCCACCCCCCCCCCTTTGCTTGGAAATACAAAATACCAGGGTTCAAATTCATTCCCTTTCCCCAGGGCAGTGCTGGAAATTGGCTCCTGCTAGCTTGTCTCCACTCTCTTTTCCCATTCCCCCTTGGCTGTGAACTGCACCTCTCAGGAGCTTGTTCCACTCAGTCATCCCCCTCTATATTCCCCATACTCTCACCAAGCTAGGCCTTGCCTTCTTTTCTTAGTGGATTACAACTGTTATCTATGCTCTTTGAATTTTCTATCTAGGACCAATTTTTTTACATTGGGGCAAAGCCCCTGTCCCCTGACTTAGTTCTGAATTGAATGACCACCCCAGAGGCACAGAAAGCTGAAAATCCAGAATCTTGTAAATTCAAGGAATTTTATAGAATAATAATATACAGATTTAGGCTAGAGATAAAAGTCTGGGAACTACTTTAAGCTGAGAAAATTGTATCTGATATTTTTAGATGTAATATCTAACTTTCTAACACTGTGTACCTTCCCCTCATTTTCACTCTACTTTGAATTGTATTGTATACGGTTTTATTTGCTCCTTTTAGATCATCTTGTTGTGGCATGGAAGTTGTTCTGGTTTCTTAAAACCTGTGTCACTGAACCCCCCACATCAAGATGAAAGAAATAGTAAAGGCCTGACAATGGACATTCATCCATGGTTCTGCACAGCTAAGTTTGCAATGGTTGTCTGAGACCTCATCAGGCACCAGGGGATGGAAATCTTGAGCACAGCAGCAATGTGAGAAATCAGATGCTAAGGCATGGAGAGGCTGCCACGTGTCTTGGTGAAGGGGCCATCTTTCCCAACAAAATTACAGCTTGTTTATGAAAGGCAGTATATATATATATATGAGAAAGAGTGCTAGTGTAAATAGGTCTAGGTTCAAATCCGAGGCACTACACTTATTAACTGTGTGGCCATAGGCAAGTCACTTTTAGAGCCTGTTACTGTGTCTGTAAAATGAGAAAGAATAATTGCACCTATTGCTTCATAGTGTCATGGTAGGAAAGTTAGGGCCACAAAGGTATTTTAGAGGGGACTTAGTCTAACCCCCTCATTTCAGAGTTGAAGCCCACAGAATTTTGTGATTTTCTCAGTCATGGAGATAGTGAATAACAAAGCCAAAATTCAACCCCAAATATTCTCTTACATCCAACCTTTTTTCAAATTCTACTTCTATCATTTAGCACAATCCCTTCCTTTTTTCATCCTCAGGCTTTGTAATCCTTAAGGAGCTGTGTAAAATGGAACCACTATTGCTGTTGTTGTCATTATCACAGTCACCAAGGACTTGGAGCTCCCTCAGCTCTGCCAGTTGAGATAAGGATGCACTAGAAGGAGGGAAAACCATCAGAGGATCTGGGGACAAAGTTATCCAATATCTCTGGGTCTCAGCTTCCTCATTTGTAAAATGAGCAAGTTGAACCAAATGATCCTTTAAGTTAGGATCTCTTCAAGATTTACATATATGAATCTAGGACTTTTCACAAGCTGGCTCCAGCTCACCTATCCAGATTTGATTCATGTCACCTGAACGCTGGTAGGTCCTTGAGATGAGGAACTGATTTTCACTACTTCATCTTTGTATCCCCAATACCTGCCACTGAACCTTGTACACAGTAGGTTTGCTAACCCTTGGAAACATATTGACAAGGAGAAATATAAGATGGAAGATGACATTCTGCTGGCCAGAATGAAATCCTTTGATTTGTTATGCTCTATAGACAGAAGACAGACCATATATCTAAAAGGGATAGTGCTTTGGTTTATCCTTGAGGTGGATCAGGTCACCTAGGTGGTGCAGTGGTTAGAATGCCCAGACTAGAGTAAGGAAGACTCCTCTTTGTTAGTTCAAATCTGACCTTAGAATCTTACTAGCTGTGTGACCCTGGGCAAGTCACATCACCCTGTTTGCCTCAGTTTCCTCATCACTAAAAGAACTGGAGGAGGAAATGGCAAACCACTCTAGTATCTTTTCCAATAAAACCCCCTGTGGGGTCACAAAAGAATCACACACAACTGAAAATGACTGAACTATAACTGGTTATGCACAAGTATAGGGAACCCCTCAGAATTCCTCTGTGCAACTCTGGCTAGTCACCTGGGTTCAGTTTGAGAAATAAGAGGGTTTGGAAGACTAGAGATTGGGTGATTGGATACTGAGGCACTGTGGATGGGGTGAGTCTGCTGTTGGAGCTCCAGGAGCTGCAGCCACATGGGCCAGTCTCAAAACGAGGAGAGGGTTTCTGACCTACAGTTCAGGAAAAGAGGCACCAGTTGATGCCTAATTCACCTTCTTAGTATATGAGAGGGTAAATGTCACACCCAGTTTTTCTATTCTTTAAAATTAATTTAAACTTTTCTGTTCTAATTAGTACTAATGCTGGTTTACTATAGATAAGAATGTGATTGATTACTTCTGATCTGTTATGAGTCGTTTTTGTGTGACGAAGAATATAGAAAAAGAGGTCCAGTGATGGCAAAGTGAAAGGGGCTAGATCCGAATAGACTGTCTAAATCCTTGGAATTCTATCTCATTTAAGGGAGTTCTGCCCACTGTGCTAGATCCCCAGGGTACAAAGACCAAAATGAAAATAGCTTTTGTCTTTAAGAGCTTATGTTACATTTAGGGAAAACAATAGTACGCAGATTAGTGTGTGTATACATATACACACATATATGTAGGTATATATATATATGTTTAAATTTCATTTTATGAGGCTTAATATACACATACATATATACACACATATATACCAGAGATATGTATATACATATAATGTATCTATATATACACACACACTAATTTTTGTACTTTTTAATGTTTTATATAGTACTATATAGTATATGTGGTTTATGCTATATATACACACTATATATTAATTTGCATAAGTAAATATCTATACATATATACCATACTATGTGTATATATACACATATTATATCTCTCTCCATTTATGAGTACATACACACACAGAAGGAGAGAGACAGAGAGAGAACTTTTCAAAATCAGAGAAAGATTGAGGCATGTGAATGGAGTGCTCTTTTTTCCTCCTGTAAGTTATAGCCACAGACTTAATAAGTAGTTGTGCGAGCTGGAGTTATTGTGGTCAAGATGCCTTTCACCATTTCTTTCCTCCAGGGATGGGAAAAAAAATCTTTGTAGTAATGGTTTTAAGGGTAGTGACTAGAGGTTGATTAAATCTGGTGATAGAAGAAGGCAAGTAACTGGCAAAGACTGATGATGCTTATATTCTGGAGGTTGGCAGAGAAAGGGAGTGAGTACCTTTTTCCTTTCCTCTTGCAGCTCAACAGATGAACCCTTTACTACCTTCAACTAAACAAACTTCCAAACTCCTAGAGTCAACTAGATGGAAGTCATAAATAAATATTTTTTTTAAATTAAATTGAATCCTATCATTCAATGTCATGATTCTAAGACTAGAAGAGATTTGGAGAGCACATCTTTGCATGCTGATAAACAACAGTAGTTTACTGGCAATTAATCTGAATTTTACTAGGATAATAATAAAGGCAATCTATCCCCTCAAGGGTGTGGCTAAGTAATATAACCATAAAAACGGCATTTATGATGGAATAAAGTTTATGATGGTTGAGGTTACTAAGATCATATTGTAATTTGTGTATTTATTGATTGGTTATCAAATATACTATCTTCTTATGATTGGTTATCAAATATACTATCTTCTTACAATTATTCAAAGATACATGTTACAGAAAAGTCTAATGAAACTAATAAACAGAAATGATATAATCTGAATTATACAATATTATAAATGTGAGTATTATGATCATAACTGTATAAAACAGATTGAATAATAATTCAAATTATAAATTCTGAGATGAATATGTATTCACAGAAGGAAAGTATTATATTTATAAACTAATAAAAATAGCAAATAGCCTTGACTAGGGTAAAAATATAAAACCCTCAACAATAAAAATTGCTTTAATCAATAAAAGATTACAACAATAATTAATTACATTACTGTATTCCTTTACTGTATGCAAAGCACTTTACATATGTTATCTCATTTGATGCTCACAACATATCTATGGGAAAAATGTGATTATTTCTATTTTACAGATATATTGAGAAGCTGAGGTGAAGTGACTTGACCAGGGTAACACAGGTAGTCTCTAGGGCAGGGAAAGACTTAGGATATGATTTTCCAATTAGCAGAGAAAGGAAAATAAGAATTATACATAGATGCATAGAAGGTTAGAGCTAAAATCAATTAGTCAGCAATTACTTACTAAGTGTCTACTATGTGCCAAATACCATGTTAAAATGGGTCTACTAGATCATTTAATCCTTTTCCCTAATTTTGCAGATGAATAAAATGAAGTTGAGAGAGGTTAGATGACCTAAGGTCACTGAGTTGATAAGTAGCAAAGAATCTCAACAGAGGTTGAGACTCAGACCATTTCTACTGTTCTTAGATAAATGAATGTCCTTTAACCTTTGTTGTATCTACGCAATGCCAAATATTTGGGTGAAAAGTGAACAATTATGAGCCACTGATTATTTTGAAAGTGAACATCTGGAGAACTGACTGAATTTTTCACTTTTCTTTTTTCATTTAGATATATAGCACCATGTTCACATGCACAATGAATTTTTTTTTACTCTAATTCAATGTATGAATGAATACATTTTTATTGGGATCTGGAATTTCATCAACATGGGCTACTCCATTGATGGCGATCAGTAATTCCTCTTAAATTATAATTCTAGGAAATTATCTGAGATATTTAGAAACCAAGTGACTTCTCTGGGATCAAATTTCAATAGACTTCAATCCAATTCAATAAGGATTTATTAAGCTATTATCTTTTTGCTAATCACTGTACTAGATCCCCAGAATACAAAGACAAAAGAGAAAATAGCTTTTACCTTTCAAGAACCTCCATTCCACTGAAGGAAAACAACAGTACACACTTTATTGTGGGAGTGTTATTTAAATTTCATTTTTTTAGGCCTGGCCTAATAGTGTGTGTGTGTGTGTATGTGTACACACACACACACACACACACACATACATAGAGACTAATGCATATACATACATATATAGATATATATTAATCTGTGTGCTCTCATTTTATGTTTTATATAGTACTGTGTACTATATGTAGTATATACTATATATACACTAATTTGTATGCTCTTGTTTTCCATATATGTATGTGTGTGCATGTTTATCTATAGACATACTATATATACACTATATATAGACATACTATAGCTATACAGATATACATGCACAGATACACAAACACACACATTATATATATATGTATATATATGTATGTATGCATATATAGAGAGAGAGAGGAAAAAGAGAAGGTTAGGCAAATAATACAGGTAGCATGTCAGAGTTTGAGTTTGTACTCTAAGGGAAACCCTCTTATCCATTATGTCAAGCTGTCTTTTAGCAATAATAGAATATTAGCATACTAACAATATAAAAATGAACAAACATGTTAACAATATCAGTGAATAATATTAAAGTTTAATCTAAACCACGTGATGCATTGAATGTTAGAACCAATGAATTTAATTTCAAAAACACAAATTTTATCAACCAACAGAATAAATAAAATGTATGTTAATAACATTTTGAAATTTTGCTCAGATGTGTAGGATAAAAGTAAAATAGGAATTTGTAAAAGTGAAACTCTCACATTGCAATGTTACAATGATTAAATATATAATGTTTATAAAATACTTAGCAGTAATAACCATAGTACAATCCTTACTAAAATAAGCAAAACATGTTTTCTCCCCAAATTAAAACAGACTATATCTGTGTGACAAGTTTACAAATATCAAAGAGTCAACATGGCCTAAATACAATTAAATAACTATCAACAATTCAGCAGGAAACATTTCAAAATATGTGGTTTGTTGACAATAGTGTACTGTCATCAGACTTACTATTTTTTTTTAGAAATCTTTTCCTTAGGAATTAGCTTAATATAAAATAGCCAGTAAATTAATATCAAAAGACAAAAAGACATGGCTGTGATACATGAGGCCTACTTTTTATAATTAGCTAAAAATAAACATTTTAGAAATGAATGATCAAAGAGACTGAATCTGACCCATGGGGAAAAATCCATTGGATCACAGGTTACAATTACAGTAAGAGGTCATGCTGTTAATCTTTTAAATAATTTAATTTTTCTCATACCAAAAGAAGATATTTAAGGGGAAATTGCACTAAATACATGTTTTAAGCAATTCTGGCTGATGGCATTCTAACCTCCTAACTAAAAGAATTCACTTTGACATTAGGTTCATCAATTCATTTGCAATTTCTAAATGTACATGGAACGAAACCACAACTTACATGAAGATTCTGCTGAGTGTCTGGATGCCTGCTTATTTTTTTCTCTGTTCTGAGTCAAAGCACTCCCACTGCTCATGGAAACAAGGTCTACATCCATGTCTTCTCTCCTTACAAGTCTTGCCTGGAAGCAATGGGAGAGAATGTACACAATCGTGAAACAAAATATGGCATTTTCTGAATGCAGCTCACATTACCCCAAATAAACAAACAGGCTCTGTCAAACAACCGTCTTCCAAATGATACCACAATCCTTTATTGCTGCCCAGGCAGAACAAATGCACTATGTCAAAGCATTTTTTGCAAATAAGAGCCGATTTCAAAATTGTGGTTTGCTATTTGAGTCTGTACAACAAAAGAAAACATTTTAGTACTGTAATTTTGAAGAAAATCAATCTTGCAGACAGCTGATGAAACCTTAAACAGCTTAAGATCATTTATTTACCAGTATATAATTTAATTCTTAATTGAATGTCAGAAATGTCAGAACCAGTTATTTTCGGCAATGTTTAAGTTTTATCCAATATAAGTATCAGTCCCACTGATAAATGTAAAGTTTTTATCCTCTAACAGTTTATTACAAAATCATGTTGAAAAAGGGATTGTTAAGTCTGTAATTCACATACAAGTAATGTAAAGGCTTTGTATTCTAGAAGTGATGGTAATAACATGCAAAATGCTCTTGAGGGTTACATAGAACAATCTAAACCCAAATTTGTTATATTTAAATTCACCAATATTTTAGCCTAAACTCATATCAAAGGATTATTTTTTGTCCTGTTTATCAAAATAACATTTTAATTTAATGTCTAATTTTACATTTAGCAAATATGCAGATTTAGATAAGCTTAAAATTCATCCATTCATTTTTCTTCAATGACTTCTATGTGAAATGAATATTTTTCAAGCTATTTGGGACCAATTATCAGTCTTTTATAAAGCATGTGAAATCTATGAGAAGGCATCTGCTTCAATTTCTAGTGAGAATTTTTAAAATATAGTAAAACAAAACCAAAAATACACACTATTCACAATAATAATTGATTGCCTATGAAGTTATCAAAAACAATAGTACTATAATATATCTATGAAAGACTTTCATATTGAATCAGACATTTCTGTTTTTTCTTTTCTTTTCTCAATAGGGGGAAAAATAGTAGGATTTTAGAGCACAAAAATATCTTATAGATCCCATAATTCATCCCTCCCATTTTAAAGAAGAGGCCAAAAGAGGCTAAATGACTTTCTCAAGGTCACACAGGGTAGAATTAGGACTAGAACCAAAGTCACTTGATTTGTAATTCAACACTCAGCTAATGATAATTAGAAGAAAAAAAAAACAACATGGATTAAACACCTACTCAGTGTCAGGCACTGCATCATCTACTGGGGATACAAAAAGAGGAAAACATGGTCTCTGCCCTCAAGAAGCTCACACACTAATGGGAGAGACAACAGGCAAACAAATATATAGACAGAGAGCTATATACAGGATTAAATAAATAATTAACAGGGGAAGGGAGACACTAAAATTAAAAGAGGTTGGGAAAAGTTTCCTGTAGAAAATGAGATTATAGGTAGAACAAAGTCAGGGAAACCACTAGGTGATGAGGAGGGACAACATTCTGGGCTTGGGGGACAGCCAGTGAGAATGTCCAGAGCTAAGAGTGTGTAATCTAGTTTGTGGAACATCCAGGAGGTCAGTGTCACTGGATCAAAAAAAATATGTGGTAGGAAGTAAGGATTAAGAAAGGTGGTGTATGGGGGTGAATGGGTTTAGTTACAAAGAGCTTTGCATTCCAAATGAGGGTTTTGCATTTCTTTTTCCTAGAGGCAATAGGGACCCACTGGAGTTTATTGAGTGGAGGGCAAAAGGTGACATGGCTGGACCTGATTTTAGGTAAATCTCTGGTGGCTGAAGGGAGGATGAATAGGAGTGGGGTGAGACTTGAGGGAGGCAGATGCACCAGCATGCTATTGCAATAGTGCAGGTAGGAGGCAGTGAGGGCCTACTTCCCGTGGTGGCAGTATTGGAGGAAAGAAGTATTTGAGAGATATTGGCCAAGATTGGATATGGTGGATAAGAGATAGTGAGTAGTTGAGGATAACAACAAGGCTGTGAGCCTGAGGAACCAGCAGAATGGTGTTGCCCTTGATATTAATAAAGAAGTTAGGAGGGAGAGGGTTTAGGGGTCCATAAAATAAGTTCAGTTTGAATGTGTTGAGTTTCAAGGAGTCTGAAAGCCAGTAGATAGGTAGATTTACTGATGAGATCAGTAAGCAAGCTAATATAAAGAGAGGAGAACAGGGTTCAAGATAGAACCTTGTGCACTATCTATGGTTTGAGGGGGGGAACTTGATGAAGATCTGGAAAAGTAGCCTGACAAGGAGCAGTCTGGTAGGGAAGAGGAGAAAGAGGAGGGAGTGATGTTCCGATAGCCTGGAGAGAAGAGAGTATCAAAGAGAAGAAGGTGATAGAGCAGTGTCAAGGGTTACAGAGAGGTAGAGAAGAATGAGAATTGAAAAGGGGCCATTCGACTTGGTAATGAAAAGAGCATTGGTAACTTTGGAGAGAGCAGTTTAAGTGGAAGGAGATTACAAGCCTCTACTTTTTCTACTCTGTTATGCTGTTTCCTATGAGATTTCATATTAGTGATCATTTTAGAACTTAAAATATCAGTATGTTCCTGGCAAATCTATAGAATGCAAAGAGATGTATCATTCCATGAATAAAACGTGTATTCTTACAATATTCAGGACAAAGGGAGAGCCTCAATTAATGCCCAAACTTTACCAGGCTCTGTCTCCCAAAAGACAGTAGATGAGTGTCACAGCATGTTTATGTCACCAGTGTGAACTCTTAATTGGGTAGAATTATTCCCATAAGGTCCTCTTCCCCTTATTTCTTTTTTAAAAGATGAAATGTTTTGACAATGATACACTTGCATTGTGAACACTGCTACCGAGGTGAGAAATCCAAGTTGTAACTGTTCTGAACTTCTTCTCCTCTCAAGTCTCCCATACCACAGCAGAGAAGCTCCTGGTTCACTGAGAGCATTTGATATAAGTTCCCTTCTTGCCACTACTCTCCATCTCAAAACCTCTCAACATCATTTCCCCCTCCTCTTCTTCTTTCCACTAGTTTTTGATAATGATGTGGTCCTTCTGTTCTCCAAGGACAGCCTCTCTACCAGGACCACCCAGCATGGCATGCCTACATCAAAGTAAGCAATGTGCTCTATAAGCAAATCAAAATTGCAGTAGCTCAAAAGAAATGTAAGCTGTGCAAATTTAGAGACATCTCAACTTCAAATATTCATGTGGACTATTTGTGCCCAACCTATGATAAAGTCTTCTGAACTCATATTGGTTTGATCAGCCACATTCAGACACACTGTACCTTAAGACCGACATAGTGATGCCATTTTGATTCTCTTCAAGAACAAAGGACATCAACCAATCAACCAAACAACCAACCAAGGCCAACCTCTCTACATGTGCCAGGAATTCTGTCCCCTTTCATTTCTTTAGGCTTCTTCTTAATCCTCATCATTCTTGAATTCAGAGCAGCATTTTTCACTATCTTTTTCCCTTGATACTCTGATATTGTTCTCTGAACAGTCCTCAGATTTTGCTGGATCATCATTCATGTCACATCCTCCAAAAGTACAGGTAATGTAAACCTCTGTACTAGGTCCTTTCTTCTTCTTCTGTAACTGTGGTGACAAACATGCAGCCCACTGGCCACATAATAGCCAGTGTTGCCCAAATCAGATTAAAGTATAATTAGGAAATAGATGACACAATAAACAAAAATAGAGTAGAACATAGATAATGTTGATGTGTGGGTTTCTAAGTCAATATGTGGCCCACAGGGATGCTTATGTATGGTTGTCATCCCTTTTTCTATTTGAGTTTGATCCCATTGCTCTACACTATCTTGATTCTCACTGGTTCAATTATATTTCTATATATATGGCTCTCAGATCTATATTTGTAGTTCTAGTCTTTGCTATCACCTCCTGTACTAGTCATCATCAACTAGCTAGAGCATGTCAAACAGGCATCTCAAACTGAAATGTCCCAAAGAGAGTTTACGGTATTCCCACCCAAATCCTTCCAAAATTTTCTCTTTATCTGGAGGGCATTACTCTTCCACTGGCTCAGGTTCACAACCTCCTCACTCTCCTTTATTGCACATGCTTAACGGGTCACCAAACTTTGTCACTTCTATCTCTACAACATCTTTGTCATCTTGCCCCTTGTTTCCACTCATACAATCACTACCTTAGTTCTGGGCCTCATCACCTCTAGCCTAAACTACTGCAATACCCCTCTAATTGTTTCTCCTGCTTCTAGGCTCTCTCTTCTCCAGTTCAACCTCCATACAGCTTCCAGAATGAGACTCCTAAAGCACCGATCTGATCATGTTACTTACTCCACTACCCAATAATTTTCCATGGCCCCCCATCACCTCTAGGATCAGATACAAACGTCTTTGCTTGATATTTTAAGCCTTTGAGGATTTTTATAGCATTGTTTTTCAAATATTCTACAACTCAGATGAGCTAGCTTCCTTGCTGTTCCCCATACATACCACTAGAAGTTTTTGCTTCATAGCTTTGCACACAGCAGTCCATGACTGAATAACATTTATTCTTTTACTTAGAATCCTTAGTTTCCTTCAAAGCTTGGCTCAGGCACCAGTTCTCCTGTGAGGCCTTTACTAATCCCCTCATGCACAGGGGTCCCTAAGTGAAATAACTTTGCATTAATCTTATACATAATTAGAAATGTACATGCTATCTGCCTTCAGTAGAATGAAAGCTCCTTGAGTAAAGGGATTGTTCCACTTTTGTTTTTGTACTTCCAGTGCCTTAATAAACACGTTGATTATTTAACACTAGAGTAGAACCAATTATCTTAGGTAGGAAGCCTCCTGGTGGCTCAGTTGACACTCACTATGCACCAAAGATTTACTAGTACATTTTTACTTGTTCCAAAATTCTTTGACTTAACATCACCAAGAAGGCAGTCCTCAAAATAAGAAAAACCACTAAGAGTATCTGGTTAAGGTCAAAGAAATATTTGTAAACATGTGGCTCCTGAAAAAATCATTAGCATCTGAGTCACCAACATGCAAAAGAATGGTTCTTTCCATTAAAACACACATAAACACACATGTCAGTCTCTAATTAGCTCTGAATATGACAAGAATTTCAAATCAAAAGTCAATTTTCAAAGTGGTGCCATCCAGCATTTTATGTGCAAACCTAGAATTTTGGTAAGTGGGCAAGTTTTTTTCTTGTTTGTCTAGCAGTGTAATCAGTGCTGCCAAGTGCATATTTAGATTTATTTTTGAAAACATGGTTTCTAAATTAAAAAGGAATCAAGCTAAGTTTCTCCCAGCTTCAACAGATGGACACAACACAGATAAGAGAGCAAAACCACAATCTCCTGCTATAAAACCCAAAACTAATACTTTTAAGATTTTATAATAATTCAATACTTTGCAAGTTTATAGCATAATGAATTTCACATTACATTGGATAAGTCTGCCCACTCTCCTTCCTCCCCCAGTTTGAGCTAACACCACAATTTTGCAATATAACGAATAATCCCTCATTAAATGCTAAATTTGCATTAATCAATTTTTTCAGGCAAAATTATCTTTTATATACTAATAGAGATTACTGTATTTATTTATGTTATTTTCCTCTATGACTCTTCACTGGAAAACAAACAGCTTGAATTAAGAGAATTCCTACAACATTAGGGTCCTGAGGCACAAACACAATGGATGAATTTATTTAAGCCATTAATCACAAGTATTTGTTAAAGACCCACTGTATGTCAAGCACCATGTTAAGTGCCAAAAGTACAAAGAATGGCACAATTCCTACTCACAATGAGCTTACATTCTAAGGAAGGAGATAATCAATATACAAAATATACATGTGTCATAATTATAAAGTGAATAAATACAAATGTATATAAAGATCTAATCACTGACATTCTTCCTAAAGCATAGACATATTCCTGATTATACTAAAAGTTCCCAAACTTATTTGGCCTACTGCCCCTTTAAAAAAAATTACTTGGTACCTCCTGGAAATCTACTTTCTTTAGCCCCTTAACATTTTTTTTAAATTGCATCATTAAAAAATGACGCATCCTAAATTTAATAATTTATTGTAAACTTGTGAGTTTTTTTTCCCTGCACTGAAATTTTGATGATGCAATATTGCATAATGTAACCATTAAGTATTGTATTCAAACAAATAATTACATGCACATATTCCTACTGATGTATGCTGGACTTTCAGACAATGTGCTACATGCTCACATACCAACACTTGCTTATTAAGACCTGTTGGCGGACTTGACCACTAGTTGGTTATAACTTGTATTTTGTGTGTTTATTTGGAAAATAATGTTATCACTACAACTTTGATTCCGTTACACAACAGATGAACAATTTTTCAAAATTTTCTTCTCTTCCTTCCTTATGTTTCCACAGCTTCCTTATTTTTATTCAATGCCCCCCAACTGCACCCAAGGTTACTACTGCCCCCCCATCCCCCGATTGTTCCAGAGTGGATATCATCCACTTTGGGAACCTATGGATTATACAGAAACTATCAGCAACATTAACTAATTTCTAGATTTTCTAACATTTTTTTCTTACCAATAAGAAATATTTTAAGTACTATCTAAATGCAAGGCAGTGTCATAATCTTTGAGATAGAGATAAACATAAATAGAACACCTGCCCTCAAGGGGCTTACTTAAAATCTAATGGGGAATATAAGACAGGTCAACATCTAACCATGATGCAAAATAGGATAATAAATGCATTAGGAATAAAGAATGCTAGGAGAGAGAACTCAAAAGAGTGAATAGGTGAATCAAGGAAGCTACATGGTGGCAACTGATATGGCTTGTGAAGTTGGAAGCTGGAAATATGAAGAGGAGGTGAGTACCTTTTAGTAACAAAGTAATCAGTGCAAAGTAATCTGTTACTCAATTTAACCTTTTATCCACCTGGTGTAGTACTCTAGCATAAAGTACATTTATACTTCTAAAAGACTGTGGGCAGAAGCTGTTGTTTCTTCAAAATTGGCAAGGAAAATAAGGCCAAGTTATATGGGAAAAAATCAAACAAAACTTAAAAAATATTTTCTACATAAAATGTGTGAAGGGAAATAAATATACAAGATGGGCAAGTGTATGAGTCACTGTGGTACATCTTGTTCCTTTTGGCTGGAAATCTCAAAGTTTTCCTTTATTTAAGTAAAAATTAAATGCTCTAAATTGACATAATCCCTTAAAGGTTGGTTGTCTGTCACCCACATGTTAACTGGAATACAGATTTTCTTCAGGATTTTTCAATGATCTTGGTGACTAGATTCATAGTAAGCTATCATGAAATAAAGACATTTTGCCCTAAGTATTTCTTTTGGCTAAAACTGAGATAATGAAACTTCTAATCCTCATTGCATTTGCATTGAGTCGCAGAGTTCTGTAGACCATCAATTAGGAGTCACAAGCAATTCTATGAATTTTAATCCACTAAATAGAAGCCTTTTCACATAGTGTACTCTCCAAGGCTCCCCTCAAGTACTTCTTCCTTTAAGAGATCTTTTCTGGGGGGATAGAGCCAAGATGGCTCAGTAAAAGCAGGAACTTGCTTGAGCTCCCTCTCCAACCACCTCCAATACCTCTAAAAATGACTCTAAACAAATTTTAGTACTACAGAACCCATAAAGTGACAGAGAGAAGCAAATCTCCTGCAGAAGGCAGCCTGGCAGGCTGACAGGAAGGGTCTATTGCACCAGGGTGGGACTGGAGTGCAGTCCCATGTAGGACACACCAACCCAGACTGGCCTGAGAAGACTTCAGGAGAGGGAATCACTGGCAGCTGTGGCAGTTTCCAAACTTCTCAACCCATAAATGCCAAAAAGAAAGTAAAAGGAAAGGGAGGAAAACTGGCCCCCACTCCTGGGGCAGCAGAGGTGGCTGTGACTACAGCTGCTACTGAAGTGACTGCCCCCTGAGCTCCAGGTCCACAGATCATGGGGGGACAGAGCAACTGTCTAGAGAGTAATTGCAGGACTTTCTTTGCTGGCGCTGAGGCAGGATTCTCTTGCTTTGCCCTGTTTGGATCTGGGTTGCAGTCTTGAGTGGCAGTCCTGGGGTGAGGAGCTGTGGCATTTCAGAACTTGTTGAAGATGTGGACAGGCAGTCCTCCTCACATTTCTGAGGCAGGTACCTAGAAGAAGCTCTGCTAACAGCTGTGAAAAACCCCTGAAATTTGGGACATAGCACTCTCCAGTATGGAAGCATATTTCTACCATGGCAAAGAGCTCAAAAGTCAAGTAGTTGACTGGCAAGATTAGCAAATGGAGGAATAATTTTTTGGTGACAAAGACAATCAAAACATAGAACCAGAATAAGATAACAAAGTCAAAATTCTTGCATCAAAAGCCTCCAAAAGGGGTGGCCAGGTGGTGTAGCCCCATAGTCAGGAGACCTGGGATCAGTTCCGGCCTCAGATACTTAACACCTACACAAAATAAATGGCCTTGTAACACTGAGCAAGTTACTTAACCCCAACTGCTTTAAAAAAAGCCCCCAAGAAAAATATGAACTGGTTACAGGCTATGTAGGAGATCAAGAAGGTTTTTGGAAATAAAGTAAGAGAAGTAGAAAAAAAATTATTAAGAGAAATGAGAATGATGCAAGAAAATTATGAAAAATGAGTCAATGGTCTGCTAAAGGAGACCCCCCAAAATACTGAAGAAAATAACAGCTTAAAAAATAGTCTAACTCAAATGGCAAAAGAGGTCCAAAAAGCCAATGAGGAGAAGAATGCCTTAAAAGCAGAAATGGCCAAAAGGAAAAGGAATTTCAAAAGGTCACTGAAGAGCTCCTTCAAAATTAGACTGGAACAAATGGAAGATAATGACTTTATGAGAAATGAAGATATCATAAAACAATGGTTTTGCAATATAGGATGTTCAAGTATTCTTGATGAAAAGACCAGAGCTGCACAAAAAATTTGACTCTCAAATACAAGAAGCAAGAGAAGCATGAAAAGATAAACAGGATAGAGAAATCATAAGGAAATTATTAAAGTTGAACTATTTACATTCCTACATAGAAATACAATATTTGTAATTCATGAGACTTTTCTCAGTATGAGGATAGTTGAAGGAAATTGTATATGTATATGTATGTGTATGTGTATATGTATGTATACATACTGTATAGGTTGGTGTATGTATCTATGTGTATATGTGTGTATATGTATGTACATGTAAACATAGACAAAGGGCACAGAGTAAGTTGAATGTGAAGGGATATCTAAAAAAATAAAATTAAGAGGTGAGAGAGGAATATATTGGGAGGAGAAGGCAAAAGATAGAATGGGGTGGATTATCTCACATAAAGGAGGCAAGAGAAGGCTGTTACAATGGAGGGGAAGAGCAGGGAGGTGAAAGGGAATGAATCAACCTTACTCTCATTGGATTTGGCTTAGGGAGGGAATAACATACACACTCAATTGGGTATCTTATCCTATAGGAAAGTAGGGGGGAAAGGGATAAGAGGGGGGTGATAGAAGGGAGTGCAGATTGAGGGAGAGTGTAGTTCGAAGCAAACACTTTTGAAAAGGGACAGGGTCAAAGGTAAAATAGAACAAATGTGGGACGGGATAAGATGGAGGGAAATACAGTTGTCTTTCACAATATAACTACGATGGAAATGTTTTGCATAACCATACGTGTATAACCTATATTGAATTGCTTATCTTCCCAGTGGGGGTGGGTGAGGAGGGGAGAAGGGAGAAATAATTAAGATTATCAGAAAAGATCTCTTTTTAAAAGTTTTTTATTTAATGACTTTTAGTTTTCAGCATTCATTTCTGCAAGATTTTGAGTTACAAATTTTCTCCCCATCTCTCCCCTACTCCCACCCCAAGATGGCATGCATACTGAATACCCCTTCCCCCAATCTACCCTCTCTTATATCCCCCTCCATCCCCTACCCCCTTACTTTGTGGTAGGGCAAGATGGATTTCTATTCCCCATTGCCTGTGTATCTTATTTCCCAGGTGCATAAAAAATCAATTTTAAAAAAATATTTGTTTTTCAAACTTTGAGTTCCAGATTCACTGCCTCACCTCCTCCTACATGTGTATTTATTCTGAATATAGCCCATATAAACTTATCAGTGGATATGTTGTATTACCCTACTGGGATGCAAGCTTCAAGAGGGCAGTGGCATGTCACAGCTTTGTATTTGTATTCCCAGGGCATTTTAGCCTTGCAATATAGGTGATGAATAAAACATTTTTTATTTATTGATGGGATTGATGGGGCAAAGGGTAAGAAATTGGTCTGGGGAAGGCAAAATGAAGTCAAGATTCTTTTTTGGGGTGGTAGGGGGAACAATGTAGTGTCCCTCCATGCCCGTTGATGAAATCACCTAAAGAGCCCAGTTGAGAGGAGTTAAATGAAGTCCAAAGACCCATTTAGCCCTTTTATCCCTTTATGAAGTATAGCAAGGTTCTTTTTGATGGGATTAGGAAACTTCCAGCTATTGGCTGCCCAATAATAGGCTACAAATCCTGGTGGTCTTAAAAACAATAACAAAAAACAACAGGCTATTCTCTGGGGAGATTCAGACTGAGACACTTGGGAGCAGAAGGAAACTTCAAGGAGTGTGACCCCTGGAAACAGAAAAAATAACCGACTATAGATTCAAGAGAGAAGTACTCTAGGAGGTCAAGCATTGATCTGTGGAGGACAGCAGCTTGGAGCCTTGGAACCCAGTTTCATATCCACCCAGCAGAGATGCTGTGCCTAGAAGAACAGGGTGGGAATACCTCAGGAAGGGAAAAGGTATTGGGACCCTACAGTGTCACAGGTGTAAAGTGCCTTGGCCCTCCATGTTGTCTACATGTATGCTTTATTACCAGCACACCCTTAAATTTGTATCTACTCTTCCTAGTGATGCTGCATTTTGGGGCCAGCATGCTTCAGATATATGGAAGTGATGCTTTTGCTGTTGTTCCTACTTAGTTCCATCTTAGTGAATGCATTTTCTAATTGTTTCTCCTGACTGGCTTCCTGGGGAAGGGAGAAGATTAGTGAGCTATAATTTTATCTATTAAAACTGTGAGGCATGGGGGAGGCCAGGTAGCACAGTAAGAGCACTGGCTCCAGTGTCAGGACGAACTGGAGACAAATTCCAGACTCAGACACTTAGTACCCACCCATGAATACCTGGCTGTGTAATCTTGAGCAAGTTACTTAACCCCCATTGCTTAAAAAAAAAAAACTATGAAGCACTAGCCATCCTTTGAAGACCAAATCTGCAATTTTGAGTCGGGAGAAGATGTAGCCCTTGGAAGAGTTTTATACTCTATATACTTCATCCAAGATATATTTGCATGCCCTATGCACTTGGAGGGCTCCACTAAAGAGATTATCAACTGGGTACTCCTTCTTGGTTGCCTTAGTATTGCAAGGATCCATTGAAGAAAACTTAGCAGAATTTTTAAATATGATTCTTTTGTTTTAGGCTATGATTGGTCAGTTAACAGAATATGAAGAAGAAGAAGAGTCTATAAGTTGGAAAACCTTCTGGGAATCTGAGACATTTTCCTAGGCATGGGTCACTGAGAGAAAGTAAGATTCAAATAGGACTACCAAGTCTATATAGGGAACTCTATAGGAACCTATATAGGCTGGTCTATCGGAAGATAGTGTATTAGACAGGGTCACCATTACAAGAAAGAAAAGAGGGTTTGGCAACAGAGGTCAAAGTGGCCTCAGGGCAGAAGAGCAGGGATAGAATGCAGACAACAAAGTTTGATCATATTCTGTTACAAATTTGTCCTAAATGAACACATAAGTAATGTGTGTGACTAAAAGGAATGCAGAGTTGGTGTGCAAAAAGCTTAAAATTCAGAAAGAACTCACATAGGAAAATAGATATGGGTCCTGGAATGAAGATCACTGAAGACCCTGAAAACTGCAAGCCTGACCTCACCATCATCAGTTTATGGGTCCATCTGGTCTAGACATGCAGGAACTCATCCAGAAGGGTACAAAGTAAATATTGGGGATGTGCATTGAATTGCTGTACTGCACAATGTATCACAGTTGACCACTGTGCTCTAATGTTCTTCAAGTTTTGATTACAGCCCATGAATGGGATAGAATTATATAGTCAGAGTGAAAAAAGGGTCACAACATCTAGCTTCTAGGTAAGAACATTTTAGGGAAAAGAGCAGAACAGAGAAAGATTGAGTTGAAAAACAAGAAGAGAATCAAGTAGTTGACTTGTAGGGGCTTGAATTAGTGAAAAAAAATGAAGAGGTTGAATCTTAGGACAAATCTGGCCAAATTCGGGAGAAATTAAGAAAAAGTTGTAGAGGAACAATCTCTAGACCTAAATATTGTTTTGGATTCTACTACCAAATTGAAAGAGGAAGCAGGACCAAAGACAATTATGTGAAAGGACAATAATAGGAAAGTATAGAATGTTCAAGGAGGACAAGGGAGTAGAACTTGAGGAGATAAACTCAAGAAAGAGAAGAAGAAGGCAGCTGGCATGATAAGGCAAGGTAAGTAAGAAAAAGTTTGAGTGGAATAATTACAGGGTTAAGAAAACTTATAAAAGTGAATTAGTGTTTAGAGCAAAATGGTGAAGTAGAAAAGAAGATGGTACAAGTCTTAAGGTGAGATGAGTATGCTGGTGTTGCTGAAAATTAAGAAAGGAAGTTGAGTGGGGTTGCCAAGTTATTAAGAGACAATAATTGGTTGTAAAAATTTTAACTACGTGCCAAGGGTTGAGGTACAAACACCCATGAGTAGTTAAATAAAGCAATACTGAACATCTCAACTATTATGAACAAGAGAAATTTTGCAGTCACTTACATTGTATGTGAAATGTTTACATTTCTGCCACAGCTCATTGAGAATTTTCTGTGTTCCAAATGTAGGCTGATCTCCTTCCTTGAGGAAGTGAAGGGACTTGAAAAATGCTTCTTTACACTCAGGGTTGTTGGGAAGAAGGAAGTGTTCCGAAAGGAAAATGGGGAAAAGGGACATGAAAAATACAAGGGACTTGACTTTTGTCAGGAGAAGGGAGAGTGGAAAAGTGTCACACAGAGGAGAAAGGCTAAGAAATGGACAGTTGTTCAAGTAGACCTTAAAAACAGTCTTGAGACTTCCTGAAGAGGAAGGAGCTAGATTCTCTGAGGAGTTAGAAACTATTTTTCTTCCAAGGAATCATAGGGTAGGGCCATGGAAGCCATCAGAGAAGGGATTATCCAGTAAGATTCAGGTGAAGAAAAGAATAAGAGGAGTTGGTGATTCCTTGCTTAGAGGGACTGAGGCAGCTTTTTCTCAATATGATAGAAACAATAGGGAGCTGTCTTCATTAGGCATGTATCCAAGAAAAAAACAATTTCCCAAGGCTTAGCAAAATGGATGATGACTATCAACTTCTGGTGATGTGCATGGCCACAAAAGAAGACTTGAAGAATTGTAAACAATTATAAAGTCTCAGACAAGAAACTGAAGCTCATGGGGTGGGAGTGGGGGGGAGGTTATAGGGGGAGGTCACTACTGTCCATTAAAGGAAAAGGATGCAGAACAGAAATATTAATTTGGTAATTGAATAGTTAGCTAGGAAGATGATGTCTGACAATAGGATTTTGATGCTGACATAAAGGTACTGAACAAGAGGCTCCACCAATGGGGGAGTCTTAACCTTCTGAATTTTTCTTCTCATTCTCTCTCCCAGCCTGGGTAATCCCAGGATGCAACCTGGATATCTAGGCAACAGAGATAGTTGCCTCTATCAGGAGTGCACCCTTTCCCTGCTTTTTCCTTTAGGCCAACCTGCTTGACTACTCAAAGGGCTTGGGAGACATAGGAATCAATGATTTCATTCCTTCTGATGAGAAAGAGAACCACCATCTGCTCTATCACTGCCTTCTAGGGATGTCTAGGCTTTTTCATCTGCCCTTTTACCCTGTAGTCCTTTGGCACTGTCAACTTCAATGCCCACATAACCTAAGACCCTCTAGCCTTGGCCAACTAATCAACTGCTCCACAGGAGATTTTGGAAACTTTTCATGTACCCTAAAGCTGAACCTGAACCCCAATTAGAATATGAACTCAGTAGGGACTGATTATTTGTATCTCTGGTTTGACTCATAGTATATGCTTAATAAATACTTTCTCATTCACTCACTTAGTTCTGGACCATGGATTACAATATATAGGGATGTCAGATTCCTGAACAGAGAGAGAATATTTCAAAGAAAGGCTGGTGAGAATGTATCTGTCAAGTTTCCTGTAAATCTAATCAAAGGAGCTTTAAAATAAAAAGAATGGGGGAAGAGGGAAGACTATCAAGGGTGGGTAACTTGCAGCCTTCAAGGTCACATATGGCTCTCTAGGTCCTCAAGTATGGCCTTTTACTTGAATCCCCTCAATAAAAGGATCTGTTCTATAAAATTTGGACTCAGTCAAAAGATTACACCCAAAGACCTTAGAAGGCTATGTGTGGCCTCAAGGCTGAAGTTTTCCCACCCCTGTGTAGCCTTCAAGTTAGATATTTGTTATGGGAATGGGAATGTAAGACCTTCCCTGATCCTAGGCCCTTTGATAGGCTTCAGTGTACCTGGAGCCTGTGGTGAGAACCTTGGTTTTCAGGAATGCCCACACCTTGGTGCTCTGTGATTGGGCAGTGGGTCAAGAGGGTTGTGACATTCTCTGAGCCAGGAGAAGGCTATATATACCCTGATGTGAGGTTTTGCTTTGGGGATCATTTTGAGAAGTATTGTGTGATTTGACCACATGAGACTCTGGGTAGCCGTTGAGCCCCCCAGTTTTGAAAACCCAGATGTTGATGCTTCCCTCTCTGGTAACTGACTTAAGTATGGATGTAATGGTCAACACAGTTGGAAGGCTGTCTCCTGAACTGTTTCTCTGTCTGTTTGTAACTTCTGCTTGTAACCTCTGTATTCTCTGAAGTTCAGGGTACTGACCTTTTTCCCCTGAACTAGGTAAATGACATATGTTTGTTTAAAGCAAGATCATTAACCCATTTTGCGTTGCTTTCCTTTAGAAAAGCAGATCTAAGAACCTGTGTTGGCATCCACCTGCCAACCCCTTGCTGCCACAATGTTATAGACTAACTAACTACAAAAAAAGGAAAAGAAATAACAGCAGAGAGACCCAGAAATTCACAGGAGTAAAAAAAAAAATCCAAGAAAAGAGTCAGTGGTAAGACCCAGAGTCTTAAATGCCTGTGCAAAAATATCCAAAGTTTACATAAGAAACAAAAAGTAATGGCATTTCCACAAGGAGTTAAATTTTGCCTTGTAGGTATCACTACTTGGTGGGGTGAAACCCATGACTATGGTTCTAAATGGATATACCTTATTCAAGGTATGGATATACCTTATTCAAAATAAATATTCAAAATAAAGAGGGTAGGTGGATGTGGATGGCAAGGGAGTTACATTGGACACTAAGAAAGTATTCCCATTTAAGGACAACCAGTAACCAGATGGAGAAAACATGGCAAAGAGTATTTGGATGAAGGTCAAAGTAGGGAGAAACAGAAATGATTTTGTTATTATAACACATTTAAAGAGCACCTGGACAGAAAGAAGAAATCTATGATTTTGGAAAACAAATCATAAATACAGAACAAAGGCATGATGTAGTAGTGATGGGAGACTTTAATTATCCAAACTCCTGGTGGAGCTCTCTTAATGCCAAAATCAGTTTAGGTCATAACTTCTTGATTGACTTTACTACAAATTTCATCCTTCAAAAAGAGGAGGAATCAACAAAGGGAAATTCAGTTCTGGATTTGATTCTCACTAAGATGGAGGAACTCGTTGCTGGGCTGGAAATGATGAGAACTTTGGGAAGAAATGACCGTGATTCTGATGGAAAAAGAGAAGAACTTTACATTTGGGAAGGCCTATTTTAGAGGGTTCAGTGAAAAGAAAGGTCCCATGAAGTCCAGTGAAATGCTTCAGACCAGGATGGGTGAGAGGTATTCAAGAATGAAATTCTAAAGACACAAAGGGAAACGATTGCACTGAAGAGAAAAATGAGATTATACAAAAACAAGTTTTTATTAATGTTCTTTTTAAAAAAAAAACATAATACTAGCTTTCCCTAGTATCCCTCCCCAGGGAGCCATTCCATAAAACAAATAATCTTTTTTTAAAGATAAAAGAAAAAGAGGAGGAATAAATCAGTACAATTGATCAATACATTGAAAAACTCAGGGCGACTAGGTGGCGCAGTGAGTAAAGTGCTGGCCCTGGAGTCAGGAGGACCCGAGTTTGATTCCAGCCTCAGACTAAAATTTAACACCCACACACAGAAAAACTAGCCATGTAACCTTGGGCAAGTTACTTAACCCCAACTGCCTTCCAAAAGGCAAAAAAAAAAGTCAGAAAATACATGATGTGTTTGGGGTTAAAAAATTGAAAAGATGGAAAGTTTCATAGCTAGCATGGATTTCAGTTAAGGACTTATGGTAGCTTACATACATACATACAGTCATATGATCACAGCTCAAAAAAACCTTTTATAGAAACAAGTAACAGTAAAATAACCGAGTTCATTGTCAAAATCCCCATCCATGTGATAAAATTCTTATAAGGAATGTTGGGGTTCAGGGAATGCACAAGGTAGCAAACTGGGAGTTCACCTAATACCAAGTTGTGTAGAGATTGGGGAACTTACCTGCTCACACAATAGTCACAGAGAATTATCAGGGTCCAAAAAAGAACAAATACATAGAAAGCTCCTAGTTTTTTTTGTTTTGTTTTGTTTTTTGCTTTTTGGAGGGGGAAAGGCAGGGCAATTGGGGTTAAGTGACTTGCCCAAGGTCACTTGGCTAGTAAGTATTGTCTGAGGCTGAATTTGAACTCAGGACCTCTTGACTCCAGGGCAGTGTTCTATTCACTGTGTTACCTAGCCACCCCAAAGTTTTACAATTTTGTATTACAAAGCATTCATTTATTTCTTTTTTCTTTCTTCTTTTTGGAAGGGAGGAAGGTAGGGCAATTGGGGTTAAGTGACTTGCCCAAGATCACATGGCTAGTTTCATATTAAGTGTCTGAAACCGGATTTGAACTCAGGTCCTACTACTGACTCCAGGGCTCTATTCACTGTGCCACCTAGCTGACCCTGAAAAATTTAACAATTACCTCTTGTGAGCTGGTATGAGCTGACTCCAGCTCTAACTGAGCTGTATGTATGACCCTTGTGTATCTATAATATGAAAGAGAGTGACAGAGAGAGAGAGAAAGAAACTGAAACTGGTGATAACCATTATGCTGCTCCTGATGGAACACATGGCTCTTTCTCAGTGATACTCATCTATTTATTTTGCTTTCTCAGGTTAGGCTAGCCAGGTGATATAATACCGAGTTGTGTCAGACCTGTGACCCTTGGGGTGGGCCAGAACCAGATTAATATGCAATTAAGAAATATTTAACAAAGTAAATTTAAAAAACAATAAAACATAGATACCACCACATTTTTAAAAACTAAGTCATTATGAGACAGCAGGGATCCTTATGTATGAATTGATAGTCCTGATTTCTATTTGAGTCTGATACCATTGATGTAGTGTTCTGTAAGACAGGTAAAAACTGGCAGACAGGAGGAGATCGCTAACACAAGTTTACTCTTGATCTGGTCAGAAAGGAAGGACAGGAAGACAGCTCTGGAGGGGTTAATAATCTTACATTATTCTAGCTTAGTCTTCTCAAGACAGTTGCTGATAGTGGGAGCACCAACTCCTACAGTCTTCTGTTATCACCCTTTTCACAAGGGGTGGCTAGAAGGGGGGGCACTACTGCTACATCTATATGGGGTCAATTGAGACAGGCACAGTTTGTTCACTCCCCTTAATTCCCTCAAGCCTCAATGGGGGCAGGTTGAGGTAAACACAAATTTCCCCCAAGATAGGGGAATGTATAGACAGCAGTCATCTTGTGCATTCAACCCAAGGGTTCCACACTTATTTACCAATGCCTACTTATTTTATATGGCAAGAGACAAAGGAGGCATGTCACCAGCAATAGACCAAAAGTTTATATTATCGGGGCAGGCAGGTAGCACAGCAAGTAAGAGCACCGGCTCCAGTGTTGAGAAGACCTGGAGATCGAATCCTGGGCTCAGACACTTAGCACCCACCCAGAAACACCTGGCCATGTAACCTTGAGCAAGTTACTTAACCCCAATTGCTTAGGGGCGGCCAGGTGGCTCATCAAGTAAGAGCACCGGCTCCAGTGTTGGGACAACCTGGAGATTGAATTCCGGGCTCAGACACTCAGCACCACACCCAGAAATAACTGGCCGTGTAACCTTGAGCAAGTTACTTAACCCCGATTGCTTAAAAATAAAATTAAGCACAAATGTTTAAATTATTTATCATTATATAATGCTGTACAAGCATGGTAGAGATGTTTACAAGTCATGAGCACGGGAAACTGTGATTGTTATGGCCATGTATCCTGGGAAACTAAACTCTAAGAAATCCACCTTACATACTAAAATGCACCTTATTTGCATGCACTTACTAGAAGGCCTCTTCCTGATGAAAAGAGGATAGTTCTTTTGGCATAGTTAAGGCTATGAGATATTTTACCTCTAATATTATAGCTAACTGGGGCCAAAGTTTGGCAGAGTGCTCCCCAGTTAAGATTAAGTTTATTTTTTGGAATCCTCTTGCTGCTCACTAGGGGCAAAGTCAATCTCAATCCTATATCTGATTTAGGGTTAGAAAATCCTTGTAACTACTGTTAAATTTCTGATTGTGAAACTGCATCCCTTAGTAATAACTTAAGGAATTGTCTTTTCAAAAATAAATTACCAAGATCTATTTGATTCTGAGGCTCCTTAGTTTCCTCAAAGGTAAGATTATTTTTGGTCTCCCAACTGAACTGGAGGGGGAAAGATAAATCATTTTTTCCAAATTCTTGCTTTTATTATGTAAATGTGGCTAATCACAAAATCTATGCTACCCATTCTCCTTTCTCTTCTCACAATGCTAGCACTCATGTACATACTCTCATTGGGTTTCCCTGAACTATTTTTAATACTTTTTCCCTTGCTTCCAGTCTTTCCCCTTTTTATTGCAATCACGCTTAACACAACTAACCAAAAAAAAAAATCCCAATGAAGAGCTAGGATCATGTCACTTCTGTATTAAAAATGATCAGTAGCTCACTATTTCCTATAGGAAAAGGAATGGACTCCTAGCTTGGCAATAGAAATCTTCCACAAATTGGTCTCAACATAGCTTTTTAAACATTATTTCAAATGACTCCACTTCATTCACTCTGTTATCAGCAAATGCACTAACACTTAATCCCTTATTTTATCCATCTCCATGCTTTTATAATCTATTCTCCATATGTAGAATGCCCTCTCCCCTCATACTGACTTACTGAAGTCAATCTCTTTTTTCAAGATAAATATCAGGTGCTAGTTCCTCCAAGAAACCTTTCCTGATCTCCTTAGGTAAAAGTAATCTCTTTTTTAAGAACATCTTGTCCTGATATTGCTTTTTTTCCTTATCATAGTATACTTCTCTGTGTACATGTATACTTTCCCCTTGTGTATTGTAAACCAAGTGAGTGTAGGGACTATGCTTTTTCTACCTTTGTATTTCCATAATCTATCTCAGTTCACATAAAAGGGATTAAATAAATACTTACTGAATTTAACAGAAGTAATTTTCCCAGATAATACTATCATCTTATTTTAGTTGCTGAGATTAAAGGGATTAGGATATCACACAGGATTAGAGGAGTATTTTCTTGAATAAAACTCAAGGATGTAGTAAGAATAATTTATATAAATAGTTCTTATTTGACTAACTAGATCCTAAATCTCAAAAAGAGAAAATTCATGTTTCAAGTGAAAGTGATATGAGATGAACTTTGAGATCATTTTAAATTCTAACATTCGACAAGTTTCTGTGGTTTGAGAGAGATAGAAGTCATCTTGCATTGGGTCAGAAAGCAGGGAGAGTTTAGTCATAGATGGCTAAGACAAGCAAGGAAGAAAAAATAAAGTGACAAAAAGCAAAGTAGCTAAAGGGGATTGAAGAGTCAAGTTAAGCGTTGTTTGTTTTTCATAAGAAACACCTACCATGTCTGTAAACACAGGTGAATGGAGTGGAAGGAGGAGGAGGAGGAAGAGAAGAAGGACAATGACGGTCAAAGAAAGAGTAGTGACTGAAGGAGAGAATGAGATTAAAGATATTAGCAGAGAGATTAGTAGAGAGAAAAAAGGGTGATTGTTTCCTCATAAAATTGTCAAAATTAGATAACAGTGGAAAATATCATTATTATACAGTTATTGGATTCTATAATAAAATAACCACAATAATGATGTTTTGTGATTTCAACTTTGTATGTGGAAAAGTTAGTGTGAAGCTCTAGAAAGAAATTCTCTAGCCTAAATTTATATCTACCTAAATTAATTTATCCCTCTTAGACCAAAAGCATACTGAAAATGTAGTCATCTAAACATAGCAGGGAGAAGTTTCTCCTGCCCTTCTCACAAATTTTCCTTTGGTAGGAATGCTTTGCCAAGTCCCTTCGAAAGTATTTCCAAAGGAACCATCCCAAGATTATTGGGGTCAATAGTCAAAGAAGTCAATCAGTATAACACCTGGAGAATCTCAGGTGACTGTGTTCAGATGCTTTCAGCAGCATCCCTTGAGCTCTTGCTAGGGCCACTCCAGGTTCCACACACCTGTGTGGAAGGAATCAATTTCCCCTTCATGTAAACATGAACTAACAACAACAGATGTGTTTACTAGACTACTTAACTTTCAAGAGGGACAAGATGGGTATAATATCTTTGTATAACCTGATGTAGTGAGTGTATTGTAGCTGTTTAATTTCTGTGGGAATTTAATAGGACATCAGAAATCCCTGAGGGAAAACAGTTTGATGACACAATGTTAAATGGGGGGACTCCGCTAGTATTTGATATAGTTCTGGGAATGTTAGAAACATATATGAGAAAAAAATTAAAAATATAAAGATAGGTAAAGATAAGATAAAGCTATGACTATTTGCTGATAATATGGAATAGTCGGAAAATACTAAGGAATTCAGCACAGATATTGGTTGAGATAATGAGTAGCTTCAGCAAATTTTCAGGCCCAAAATAAATGCTCAAAAGTCAACTGTCTCTATATAATAATGAGATTCAAGAAGCAAAATAGAAAATCAAATCTCATTCCAAATAACTATAGTACAATGACATCTGAGGATTGACTTACCAAAGCACACAAAAGACTAGTACAGATTCAGTTATTAAGTGTTCCTTAAAGAAATAACTTAAATAGCTGGCAGAATATTTAGTGCTCATGGCTAGGCTGTGCCAACATAATACAAATGTAATGCTACCAAAATTACTTTACATTTTTAATACTAAACCAATCAAATTACCAAGTAGATGCATTATAGAACTTAGTAAAATAATAACAAACTTCATTTGGAAAAAAAAAAAAAAAGATCCAGAATATCAAGGAAACTTACAAAAGAGACCCAAATGGAGAATAGAACTTCCAGAACTAGAACTATATTATAAAGCAGCAGTCAATAAAAACCATCTGGTATTACTTAAAAAGCAGATCAAATGAGCATACTAAACAAGGGAGAATCACAAACAATGGAACTCAATAACTCAATGTTTGATAAAATGGAAAACAAATTATATTCTCTTTATTTTATAAAAACTGCTTGAAGAACTGGAAAACAGTTTAGCAGAAATTAGGCTTAGACTAACAAATTAAACCAGTGCTATCAAACTCAAATAGAAATTGATCCTTTTATGGTTAAAAGCCCCCAACAAATTAACATTAACTATGTTGTATTGTATTTTTTTTTTGTTAACATTTCCTAATTATGTTTTAATCTGGTTTGGACTGCATTTGCCATATGCCACAACATATCCTACATATGATTTAAAAATTATCAGACTTGGAAAACAGATACAGGAGAGATAATCTGAGAATTATAGGCCTAACAGAAAATCATGACAAAAAAACTGAGCCTGGACAACATCTTCCAAGAGCTAATCAAGGAAAACTGCCCTGAGATACTAGAACCAGAGGGTAAAATAGAAATCGAGAGAATCCACCGGTCAACTCCTAAAAGAGATCTCAAATTGAAAAGTCCATAAAATGTTGTGGCCAAACTCCAGAACTATCAGGTAAAGGATAAAATACTACAAGCAGCCAGAAGAAAGCAATTCAAATATTGTGGAAGCACAGTGAGGATCACACAGGATCTGGCAGCTTCCACACTGAAAGATCAGAGGACTGGAATATGATTTTTCACAAGGCAAAAGAGCTCGGGTTACAACCAAGGATCACCTCTACAGAGAAACTGAACATATTCTTACAGGCAAGGAGATGGTCATTCAACGATATAATGGATTTCCAGACCTTCCTGATGAAAAAGCCAGAGTTCAGTGGAAAATTCAACCTCCAATTATGAGACACAAGAGAAACATAGAAAGATAAATGAGAAACACACACACTTATTTAATAAGAGTAAACTGTTTGTAAAGAAATAGAGGGTGTGGGTATAAATTACACAAAATGACAATAAAAAAACCTTATTAAGGGCTGCAAAGGGACTACAATGGAAGAAGAGGAAAGAATGAAGCAGAAAAGGGTAAATTATGCCACACAAAGAAGCATAAAAACAATATAGTAGAGGGAAAGAAGGGAGGGAGATGAGCATTATATGAGCATTTCCCTTATTGGTTATGGTGCAAGGAGGGAATAACACAAACAGTTAAGTATACAACTATTGAGAAGAGACACAAAACAAATCATAATAGAGGGGAAGAGGGGAGGGAGAGGAGCATTGTATGAGATCTGTTCTTGTCAATCTTGATTTGAGGAAGAAATAACATAGTACATTAAGTATAATAATCTATCATATCCTACAGGCAGTGGTGGGGGCAAGGGCTAATAAAAAGGGCTTGGTTAGAAGAGAGGGAAGAAGAAAGGGGGAAGGGGAGGAAAAGGTAGGGGGCCGATAAGAAGGGAATACTGAGGGAGGCAGTGGTCAAAAGGAAAACTTGAGGGGAAGGGAGAAGGGGAGAAAAATAAAAGCATAAACAGGGGAGGGAAAAGGATGGAGGGAAAGAGACAGATAGTAATCATAACTGTGAACATGAATGAGATGAACTCTCCCATAAAACAGAGGTGGATAGCAGAATGGATCAAAAACCATAATTCTACAATATGCTGTTTACAAGAAACACATCTGAAACATGGGGATACACACAGGCAAAGGAAAAAGGCTGGAGTAAAATATATCATGCCTCAGCTAAAGTAAGAAAATAAAACAGGGGTAGCAATTCTTATCTCAGACAAAGCAAAAGAAAAATAGATCTAATGAAAAGGGATAAGGAAGGAAACTATATCTTGCTAAAAGGCACCATCTAAAATGTAGCAATATCATATTAAACATCTATGCACCAAGTGGCACAGCATCCAGATTCCTAAAGGAGGAGTTAAGGATGTTAGAGGAAGAAACAGATAGCAAAACCATACTAGTGGGGGACTTCAATCTCCCCCTCTCTGAGCTTGATAAATCTAAACTCAAAATAAACAAGAAAGAATTTAAGGAGGTAAATAGAATCTTAGACAGATATGGTAGACCTCTAGAGAAAACTGAGTGGGGATAAAAGGGAATATACCTTCTTCTCAGCGGTACATGGCACATATACAAAAATTAACCAGGCATAAAACCTCACAATTCAATGCAGGAAGGCAGAAATATTAAAGTCATCCTTCTCAGATCATGATGCATAAAAATTATATGTAATAAAGGGCCATGGAAGGATAGACTAAAACTAATTGGAAACTAAATAACTTAATCCTAAAGAATGAGTGGGTCAAACAAGAAATTATAGAAACAATCAGTAACCTCATTCAAGAGAATGACAATAATGAGACAACATACCAAAACTTGTGGGATACAGCAAAAGCAGTTCTTAGGGGAAGTTTTATATCTCTGAATGCATACATAAATAAAATGGAGAAAATGGAGGTCAATAAATTGGTCATGCAACTGAAAAAGCTAGAAAAAGAACAAATTGGAAATCCCCAATTAAATACTAAATTAGAAATAGTGAAAACCAAAGAAGAGATTAATAAAATTGAATTTGAGAAAACTATTGAACTAATAAATAAAACTAAGAGATGGTATTATGAAAAAAGCAATAAAATTGATAGACCTATAGTTAACTTGATAAAAAAAAGAAACCAAATTAAGAGTATCAAATGAAGAGGAAATTAAAACAATAATCAGGAATTATCACTCCCAATTGTATGCATATAAATTTGACAATCTTGGTGAAATGGATGAATATTTATGAAAATATAAGCTGCCCAGACTAACTGAAGAGGAAGTAAACTACTTAAATATCCCCATCTCAGAAAAAGAAATTGAACAAGCCATCAAGGAACTCCCTAAGAAAAAGTCTCCAGGGCCAGATGGCTTCACTAGTGAATTCTATCAAACATTTAAAGAACAATTGACTCCAATACTTTACAAACTATTTGGGAAAATTGGAGAAGAAGGAGTCCTATCAAATTCTTTTTATGACACAAATATAGTACTGATACCTAAATCGGGAAGAGACAAAACAGAGAAAGAAAGTTACAGTCCAATTTCCCTTATGAATGCAGATGCAAAAATTCTAAATAAAATATTAGCAAAAAGACTACAGCAACTCATCATGAGAATAATACACTCTGATCAGATAGGTTTTATTCTAGGAATGCAAGGGTGGTTCAATATCAGGAAAACTATCAGTATAATTGAGCACATCAACAACAAAACTAGCAGAAACCATAAGATTATCTCAATAGACACAGAAAAGGCTTTTCACAAAATATAATACCCCTTCCTATTAAAAACACTAGAAAGTATAGGAACTAATGGAGCTTTCCTTAAAATAATAAGTAGCATCTACCTAAAACCATCAGCAAGTATTATATGTAATGGGGATAAACTAGAAGCATTTCTAATAAGATCAGGGGTGAAACAAGGATGTCCACTATCACCCCTCTTTTTCAATTTGGTACTAGAAATGTTAGCAGTAGCAATAAGAGAAGAAAAATGAATTTAAGGAATCAAATTAGGGAAAGAAGAAACTAAGCTATCGCTCTTTGCAGATGATATGATGATATACTTAGAAAATCCTAGAGAATCAAGTAAAAAACTACTTGAGATAATAAACAAAGATGCCAAAGTTGCAGGATATAAAATAAACCCACATAAGTCTTCAGCATTCCTATATATCTCTAACTAAATCCAACAGCAAGAGATAGAAAGAGAAATCCCATTTAAAGTTACTGTAGACATCACAAAATATTTGGGAATCTACCTGTCAAAACAAAGCCAGGACTTAAATGAACACAATTACAAAACACTTCTCACACAAATAAAGTCAGATCTAACTAATTGGAAAAACATCAGTTGCTCATGGCTGGGTTGATCTAATATAATAAAAATAACAATTTTACCTGAATTATATTACATATTTAGTGCCGTACCAATCAATCTACCAAAAAATTGCTTTGCAGAGCTAGAAAAAAAATAGTAGCAAAATTCATTTGGAAGGAAAAAAGGTCCAGAATATCAAGGCAATTAATGAAAAGAAATGCTAGGGAAGGTGGCCTAGCCATACGAGATTTTAATATGTATTACAAAGCAGCAGTCATCAAAACTACTGGGTACTGGCTGAGGAACAGAGTAGTAGATAAATGGAATAGACTGGGCACAGAAGACCCAGCAGTCAATGAAGATAGTAATTTACTATTTGATAAAACCAAAGACCCCAGTTTTGGGGATAAGAACACACTATTTGACAAACCTGCTGGGAAAACTGGAACATAGAATGGCAGAAATTGGGCATATACCAATATCTAACACTGTACACCAAAATAAAGTCAAAATGGGTGCATGGTTTAGGTATAAAGGCGGATACTGTAAACAATCTGGGAGAGCAAGGGATAGTTTACCTGTCAGATCTATCGAGAGGGAAAGACATTATGATTAAACAAGAATTAGAGAGCATTATAAAATGCAAAATGGACAATTTTTATTACATTAAATTGAAATGCTTCTGTACAAATAAAGCCAATGTTACCAAGATTAAGAGGGAAGTGGAAAATTTGGAAAAAAATCTTTACAACCAGTGTCTCTGATAAAGGCCTCATTTCTAAAATATACAAAGAATTGAGTCAAATATATAAGAATGCAAGCCATGCCCCAGTTGATAAATGGTCAAAGGATATGAACAGGCAGTTCTCAGAAGATGAAATTAAAGATATCTATAAGAATATGAAAAAATGTTCTAAATCACTCGTGATTAGAGAAATACAAATCAAAACAACTCTTAGGTACCACATCTCACCAGTCAGATTGGCTAAGATGACAAAACAAGAAAATGATAAATGCTGGAGAGGATGTAGAAAAATTGGAACACTAATACATTGTTGGTGGAGTTGTGAACAGATCCAGCCATTCTGGAGAGCAATCTGGAACTATGCCCAAAGGACTATAAATAAGTGCATACTCTTTGACCCAGCAATACCTTTTCTAGGGTTATATCCCAAAGAGGTCAGAGAAGTGGGAGGAGGACCTGTATGTACAAAAATATTTATAGCAGCTCTTTTTGTGGTGTTAAGGAATTGGAAATCAAGGGAATGCCCTTCAATTGGGGAATGGCTGAACAAGTTGTGGTATATGAATGTAATGGAATACTACTATGCTATAAGAAATGAGGAGCAGACAGACTTCACATAACCTGGAGAGACTTACATAAACTGATGCTGAGCGAGAAGAGCAGAACCAGGAGAAATCTCTACACAATCACAGACATCATATATGTGTGATTACCAACATCAACATACTGGGTCCCTCTCAGTAATGTAAGGTTATAAGACAACTCCAAGAGACTCATGACTGAAAGAGATACCCACATCCAGAAAAAGAGATGCAGAGTCTGAATGAAGAATGAAACAAACTACTTGCTCTCTTTTTCTTGTTTTGTTGTGTTTTTCCCTTTCCTATGGATCATTCCATCAGTTATAATCCTTCTGTACAACCTAATGATTAATGTGAAGATATGTATAGATCCTATATATGTGAGAGCATGCTGCCATGATGGGGGGTGGGGAGAAAAAATGAAACTCAAGGGACTGTGGAAATGAATGTTGTAAAATAAAAGTAAATACATTTAAAAAAATATCAGAGAAATAGGTAATATATTTCTGAACTATGAATAAGAAATGTATTCTTAATCAAACAAGAGATAAAGACAATTACAAGAGTTAAATTGATAGCTTTGATTATATGAAATGGAAAAGCTTCTGCACAGACAATATGAATATACATAGGATGAGAATGGGAAAAAAAATCTCCATATCAAATTTCCCTTACATGGTCTTAGGATCAAAGACATATAAACAATTATTAAATCGATTTAAAACTAATAACACTTCCCCCATAGATAAATGGTCAAAGGTTCTCAAAAATAGCTTTGAGAACAAATAGTTCTCAAAAGAAGAAGTGCAAAGTATTCACAACTACATGGATAAATAGAAAAATATAAATCAAAACAACCCTGAGGTTTTACCTCACCTCCTGGAAATTGGCAAAGATGACAAAAAAATGACAATAGTCAATGCTGGACATGTTGTGGAATGATAGGCAAAATAATACATTGTTGTTAGAGCTGTGAATGGGGTATGACCATTCTGGAAAGCAATTTAGAACTACACAAATAAGGTGACTGAAGTGTCCATACCTTGTGAACCAGAGACACTACTATTGGGTTATACCCCGAAGCCATTGATGAGAATAAAGTCCCTATATATACCAGAACATTTATGGCTGTGTTTTTTGTGATAAGCAAAGAATTAGAAACAAGTAGATGCCCATAGATTGGAGAATGATTAAACAAACTGTGGTACATAAATATAATAGAATATTGCCATGCTGTAATAAATTATACATTTGATGAATACAGAGAAAGCAGGGAAGCTAGGTGGTACAGTGAATAGAGCACTGGCCCTGGAGTCAGGAGTACCTGAGTTCAAATCCAGCCTCAGACACTTAACACAAAACTAGCCATGTGACCTTGGGCAAGTCACTTAACCCCAATTGCCCTGCCTTCCTCCCTCCAAAAAGGAAAAAAAAAATACAGAGAATGCATGAAAAGATATCTGTACATCAATTTATTCAGAAATAAGCAGAGACAAGAAACAATATATACAATTGTAATAATAATATAAACAATATAAGGAACAACCACACACATGAATAGTGAATGTAACAAAAAGATCTAGCATGACTCAAAAGAAGAAATATGAGAGGGTACCCCCAAATCACCCCTTGCGGAGAGGGGAAGTCTAGCGATATTACATATTACACATTTTTAGGGCTTTTTTCAATGTATTGATCACTAATGCTGATTTTTTCCTCTTCCTTTCTTCCTTTCATCTTTAAAAAAATACTATTTGTTCTATGAAATGGCTCTCTAGTAGAGGGAAGGGGAAGGATACCAGGGATAACTATGATGATGCAAAAAAAAAATTCAATTAAACACTTATTTAAAATAGAAAGTGGGGGACGGCTAGGTGGCACAGTGAGTAAAGTGCTGGCCCGGAGTCAGGAGGACCCGAGTTCAATTCCGGCCTCAGACACTTAACACCCACACACACACACACAAAACTAGCTGTGTAACTTTGGGCAAGTTACTTAACCCCAATTGCCCTCCAAAAGGCAAAAAAATAAAATAGAAAGTGGGGATGTGTAATAGAATGTGTAAGATTTCTAAAGTTCTCTCCACTTCATTTGTCCTTAAGAGAGACTTCTGATTAGCTATTGACTGTGCAGGGGGTGGAGAGCCTCAGAAATGAAACCAAATCTCCGGGTTCACAATATGGGCAGAAGCCAAAAGATCAGATAAGATCTCTTTGTTGCTGCAGCGTGACCTGCATCTGTTTCTATCTGTTGTGACTGGAACCTGAAGGAAGAAATCTGAGACCAGACTGTACTCGCCATGGCCACATCCTGAGCTTCTCCCTGTGGCGATAAGGAGCAGTGCTGTGGAAATGAACAGAAGCAGGCTATGGCATTGAGAGGAAGTCCAGAGTATTGTAGACTGACAGTTTTCTCATTGTTGGTGTTCAGTCAGTCTGAAGTAAAAGGATTGCTGAGCCAAGAACAGGAGTCTAATCAGGTTCCTTGGCCCTCTTCCTGTGTTCCTAATAAAACTTTAAGGCCCAGAGTTGGGACCCTGGACACTTGACTATTAACCCTTCTCAAGGACCTGCTGGTATGGGGTCCTTAGGGCCTTTTGGAGGTACTTGGGAGAGGACAGTTTAGTAGAGGGTAGTTTGGAGAGGCAATTTGGTTGGAATAAAGGGTGTAAATCCATTTTCATACCTTTCTGCTATGTCACATAAACCATTAGGACACAGTGAGTCAGTGTATTCTATGAGTGTATGTGTGGGGGAAAGGGCACTGGAGAGAAGGGGAAGGGGGGGGGGGGGGGGTGTGTGTATTGTTGACTGAGAAAGGAAAGTCCAGATTGGGGTAGGGGGTGGTACAGATAAATACACACACATCTATGCATGTATGTATTATGTGTGTGTGTATATACACATAGTATGTATACACATATACATAGGTATATGTACATACATATCCAGATACATACAGATAGAGATACACACATTCCTATTTTTAATGCTTTTGTACTTATTTTTCCCTAGTCTAAACTTCAGAACCTGGTCAGCACCGCCTTGAGAAGCCACATGGCTCTGTGGTTCACTGGCTCTCGAATGGTGGGAGGGACCTCAGTTTTTAGAGGCTGTGTGTGCTCTGTGGGCAAGTGGGGACAAAATAGCTATTTAGGAAGACAGTTGTGCTCAGGTCCCAGAGCAATACAGATGGAATCACTTGGCCCGGGGTTTGAGTATATTGCCACCTGCTGGGCAACTGGGATATTGAACCCCTTCTTGGGGTAATTAATGAAAGTTATCTTGCTTCCTATAGGCTTAAGAAAGGCAACGTATCAGAGGATATGAGGTACAAAGATTGGTGTGCAGCCCCAAATGTCACACAGAGTCCTCACCAAGTGCATAAACACCCTGTATTGTTTCACATTGGTTAATTAGGATTCAACTAACCAGGAAATTCTCAATTCCCACCAACTCCCTTGTTAGGAGAAAGCAACAAATCACAATAATAATAAGCTAATACAAGAAATTTAGTACAAGAAAAGAACTTCAGAGATGCTTCCTTGAGTCAGTACATCCAGCCTGATACTCTTTTGATGAAGTTGGTTTATTTTCCATTGAAATTCTGCTGTATTTTAAGGAATATGATCACTTTAAATTGACTACATGCTGTAGTATTTAAAGTCATTGCTGTTGGAAATATGCCCAAAAGGTGTAAAGTAAGTAAGTAATCTCAGTGACTGATTGTAACTGAAGTCAGAGAGATAGTTGTTTTTTTTCCTATTTTTCAAATGCTTTATTAGCTTCTGATTTACATCATTCATTTCTGCCAGATTTTGAGTTACAAATTTTCTCCCCATTTTTCCCCTACCCATTGCACCAAAATAGCAGTCCCACAGGATATCCCCTCCTCCAATCCGCTGTCTCCCATATTTTCTCCCTTTTGACCTTTCCAATAGGGCATGGTGGCTCTTTTATGTCCCAGTGCCTGTATATCTTATTTCCCAATTACATGTAAAATAGTATTAATAATAGTGTGTGTATATATTTAAACATTTTATTGTAAAACTTTGAATTCTATATTCATTCTCTTCCTCCCTAGTCACCCACCCTCACTGGGAAGATAAGAAGTTCAGTATAGGTTGTACATGTGTAGCTAATGCAAAACAATAACATAGTAGATATATTGAAAAGACTGACTATATTTCCCTCCCTCCTATCCCACCTCCCACTTGTTCTATTCTCTATTTTGATCCCATCCCTTTTGAAAAGTGGGTGCTTCCAACTTCCCTCCTCCCCAGCCTGCCCTCCCTTCCATCATCCCCTTCCCCCCTACTTTCCTACAGGGTGAGATACCCTATTTAGTGTGTATTTCATTCCCTCCCCAAGCTAAATTCAATGAGAATAAGGTTAACCCACTACCTTTTGCCTTCCTATTCTTCCCCTCCATTGTAACCATTTTCCCTCACCTCTTCTATATGAGATATTTTACCCCATTGGGTCTCTCCCCATCTCCTCTCATTATATTCCTCTCACCTCTTAATTTCACCTTTTAAGTATCATCCCTTCCTATTAAATTGGTCCTGTACCCTCTATCTATGTATACCTGTAAACATATATATATATACACATTCACATATGCATTCATATGCCCCAAATCCCTCATAAATAGAAATGTGTGTGTGTGTATAATTCTATTCCCTTCAACAATTTTCATACTGAGAAAAGTTTCATCAGTTACAATTATTGTTTTACCATGGAGGAATGTTTAATAGTCCAACTTTAATAAGTTCCTTATGATTTCTTTTCCCTGTTTACATTCTCATACTTCTCTTGCTTCTTGTATCTGAATGTCAAATTTTCTATTCAACTCTGGTTTTTTTCATCAAGAATGCTTGAAAGTCCTCTATTCCACTGAATGACCATATTTTCCCTGACACATAACACTCGGTTTTGCTGGGTAGGTGATTCTTGGTTTTAATCCCAACTCCTTTGACCTCTGGAATATCATATTCCAAGCCCTTCAATCCCTCAGTGTAGAAGCTGCCAGACCGTGGGTTATCCTGATTGTGTTTCCACAATTTTCAAATTGTTTCTTCCTGGATGCTTGTAATATTCTCTCCTTATTCTGGGAATTCCAGAACCTGGTTATAATATTCCTAGGAGTTTTCTTTTTGGGATCTTTTTCATGAGGTGATCAGTGGATTCTTTCAACCTCTATTTTGCCCTCTGGTACTAAAACATCAGGGCAGTTTTCTTTGAGAAATTCCTGGAGGATGATTTCTAGGTTCATACTTTGATCATGACTTTCAGGTAGTCCAATAATTTTTAAATTATCTCTCCTGGATCTATTTTCCATGTCAGTGGTTTTTCCCATGAGATATTTTACATTGCCTTCTAGTCTTTCATTTGTTTGGATCTGTTTAATATCATCTTGATTTCTCATAAAGTCATTAGCTTCCATTTGCTCCAATCTAATTCTGAAGCAATTATTCTCCTCAGTGAGCTTTTGAGATTCCTTTTCCATCTGGCAAATTTGGCTTTTTAAGGCATTCTTCTCCTCATTGCCTTTTTGAGCCTCTTTTGCCATTTGTGTTAGTCTGCTTTTTTAAGGTGTGATTTTCCTCAGTCAGGCTGTTGACTCTCATTTCGTAATTTTCTTGCATCGTTCTAATTTATCTTCCCAATTTTTCCTCCACTTCTCTTATCTGCTTCTTAATGTCCTCTATGGCCTGTAACCAGCTCATATTTTCCTTTGAAGGTTTTGGTGCAGGAGTTCATTGTCTTCCTCCTGTTCCATGCTTTGCTCCTTTTTGTCCCCAAAAGAGGAGTCTAATGTTGGAAACTTCCAGACAGATAGTTTGTGATTCCTAAAACTGATCACAATATCTCTGATATGATAAACTCAGTGCAGAATGTAGTGGGACTCTCAACTCTATTTTTTTTTAAATTTATTTATTTACTTTTAGTTTACAACATTCAACTCCACAATCCCTTGAATTCCAAATTTTCTCCTCTTCCTCTCCTTCCCTCTCCCTGCCATGGCAGTATGCAATCCAATAGAGGTTCTACAAATATCTTCACATTAAACATTAGTCAAGTTGTAAAGAAGAGTTATAATCAATGAGTAAACAATGATAGAGAAGGAACAAAACAAAACACAAAAGAGAGAGAGCAAGTAGTTTTCTTCAATCTTCATTCAGACTGTTCTTTTCTCTGGATGTGGATATTCCTTTCCATCATGAGTGCTCTGGAGTTCCTGGCATTGTTGAGAGGAGCCCAGTCTATCAAAGTTAGTTATCGCAGATACAATGTGCCTGTAATTGTGAAGAAAGTTCTCCTGGTTCTGCTCTCCTCATTCAGCATCAGTTTATATAAGTCTCTCCAGGTTATTATGAAGTCCAAATGCTCCTCATTTCTTTTAGTACAATAGTATTTCATTACATTCATATACCACAACTTTAGCCATTCCCCAAGTGATGGGCATCCCCTTGATTTCCAATTCTTTGACACAACACAAAGAGCTGCTATATATGCTTTTGTACATACGGGTCCTCCTCCCACTTCTATGATCTCTTTTGGATATAACCCTAGAAGTGGTATTGCTGGGTCAAAGGGTAAGCACATTTTTATAGCCCCTTGGGCATATTTCCAAATTGTTCGCCAGAATGATTGGATCAGTTCACAACTCCACCAACAATGCATTAGTGTTCCAAATTTTTTTTACATCCTCTCCAGTATTTATCATTTTCCTATCACCTTTTTAAAATGTTGTTTAAGTAGAGCAAGCTTGAATTGATTGATAGGGGTCAACCCAAGAAACATGTGCCCCAGAGATCCTTTAGAAACTTCTGGGACCCCAACAACATGGTGAATCATTGCTTAAGCTTTTGGGGGATGGTGAACTTCTTGACTGCTTCTGACCACATGATTTGGTTCCTTGATCATCTTTCCATAAGATTCTTTATTAAAGTAATATTAATGCTATCTAAGAGCACAGGACTAATATGCCATGTTGCTGGTCTTGTATTCCATTAAGTGCCCCCTCCCCCAATTTTTTATACTAACTCCATTCTAGCTATGCTTCCTTCATCCAAAGTACAGGCCTTTATATTTCCCTTGTTACTCCTGATTAGGTTTGATCTTGTGTTCTAGCCTGTTGAGATATTTTGGAACCCCTTTTTTATTAACCAACATACTAGCTATCTCTCCCAATTTTGTGTTACCTTGAAATTTATGTCTTCACTGAAATTCTTAAAAGTATAGCATCTTGCAGGAATGCTCTACTAGAGAATTACCTACAGGTTGACCATAAACCATTAATCAACATAATGAAAAAAATACAGGGAAGTGTGTCAGATGGAGGACCTGACTGTCTCTTAGAGACAAGAAGTTCGGGGTTCAAGTCCTGCCTCTGACACATACTGTATCTGTAACTCTGGTAAGGTCCCTTAATCTTTCTTCAGTCCTCAGCTAACAAAGACTGCAAGTGACAAAGGAGGTGTAGAACTAAATCCGTGGAGGGAACTTCTTTATTATGGAGCTCTTTATAATGATGAAACTGCAGTTGAGATCTAAAGTTCTCCTTTAAGAGGCCAGCAGTAATACTGGGAGTCTGAGAGATGGACAAAATAATAATATTTTCACCTTGAAGTCTTCCTGGTCTCACTGATCTTGAGAGACAAATTCTGGTCTTATATATACATGAGGAGGAAGACCAAAGATTTTCCATGAATGCAGGCAGAGAATGGCATAACCTGGAGTCATGAGAGTATTACAAGACACAGAAAGAGTCTTTATGCTGAACATTTCCATCATGGCCTGGGTTCAGCAGCTCCTTAAAGAAAGATCAAAAGAGAGGAGCCCTGGGAGCTAAGGACAGTAATTCTAAAGCCTTCCAGGATCACTCTGAGAAGGAAGAGGGTTTTTTGATGCAATAGACTAGAGTATTTTCCCTCAGTGATCTCCTAGGGGCCTAAGATTCAGTCTTCTTTTTGTCTATTCCATCTACTTCATACTGGAATCCACTTCTTTTAAAATGCACTTCAAAGACTAGCATCTTATCTATATCTACAGAACTAAACAAAAGACAACCAATATTTGTCTGTCCTCTGTCTATCTATCAAGTCTTTCTTGATCCCCACAAATGATAATGCCTTTCTTTCCTATCCTCTATCTAACTACATTATCTCTATTTTGTATTAATTATGTATATCCTTATATCTGGATAGTATGTAAGCTCCTTGAAAGCAGCGGTTGCTTCAGTTTTCATCACTGTATTCCTAGTTCCAGAACTACAAAATGTTTGATTGATTGATCTCCAGATACTGCCATGGTCCTCAGTCATTTCAATGTCCATGTTGACCATTTTGCCCCAAGGATATTAGTTCATCTAGGTTATATGACTTGAATTTGACAGCAGCTAGGTGCTCCCTTCCCATCTCTCTTATAACCTTAGGAACTGCTTTCCTGTTGACCAATTTTGTTCCATCATTTCCCTTGCACCACTCACTTTCTATGGCAGAGAAGACAAGCGAACCATGAGCTGAATTAGCACAGACTTCAAAGTCTGATTTTTGTCAGTGAAGGGTTCTTTCCACAAGCACGATCATAGCCCTCTGACATGGCAGGGAGACTTCAAGCTCGTATGGACAAAATATCCACAAGTCTAGAGCTGAGCTTGTGACAGTCTTTGAACACAGCAGGAGCTAAATGAATGTTTAATTGAATTAAATCAGAAAATTCTTGCAAACCACAAAATCTCAAAAATGTGGTATTCAATTTTCCTGCTTCAAGGAGATGACTAAATATATAGTGGTATGATTATAATAATAGCAACTGCCTCCCAGGGCTATTGTGAGGATCAAATAAAATAATATTGGTAAATCACTTAACACAGTGATTTACCTACATAGTAGGCACTTAATAAATGTGTGTTTCCTTCCTACTTAGCTATAGTGAGGAAGAATGTCTCCTCTTTAGGCTTATATGAGAAGTACACCAAAAATACCTTGCCCTTGACATGAGAAGGATCAGGAGAAACTGGCAATTATATTGGCAATTCATGGTATGTCCCCTACTTACAGACAAATTGCAAATAATCTGTCCAAACAAATTTCCCTTATTACTATTAGACTGAAACTATCATCACTGTCTCTACTCCAATGTTAAAATGGTGGCCATTATAAGCAGAGGGGAGAGAGAATAAACAAAACAAAATGAAATCAAAACCAAAAAAACAAACAAAATAAACAAACAAAAAACCTTGGAGCTTCTAAAGAGCTTTAAGTTCATAGTGGAGGAAAGGGGAACCAGAACTAAACAAAAGACAACCAATGTTCCAGGGTTAGGGACACAACTGTACATAGAATTCAGGGAAAATAAACCTAGAGAGCAAGGCCAAGACTGGAGGGCCCTATGCAGGGAAGGTCTTCATAGGATCACAGATTTTGAGCTAACAGGAACATTTTCATCAAGTCCATTGCCTCCACCCTCCCTCCCCATTTTACAGATATGCAACTAAGGCTGAGAGGTCAAATGATTTGCCAAGGTCTCACAGCTACTTGGAGGTAGGATTTATATCTAGATCTTCCTGACTTTAAGCCCAGCACTCTATCTCCTAAACCATGCTGTCTCTCAAAATACAGAGACTCCATTTCACTATCCTAAAGAGGATGGGATAGAATATTCACAGGCAAGATCTCACTACTACTCAGTATGGGAGTTTTGACCTGCTCCATTCCTAATCTGGGTTGGTTCACTTCTCCTTAGGTAACCTAGTGGTCCTCCATTTTCACAAGCTTTCTATATTAATGATCAACTTAATCAATAAATCAATAAGCATTTATCATTTATCTACCATAAGCCATGCCCTAAGCACTGGAAATTCAAAGAGACACAAAAGACAGTCACTGTCTTCAAGAGGCTGATGCCCAATTGCCATAGCACACTGTAGTCCAGAATTCCTGAGTTTAGTATCTACTCCATTTTTAGACTCCCAAGTAGCTTGGACTACAAGCCACCATGCCCCAATAAACAAACACTTGTCAAGATGTTAGGGACTGTGGATATAATGACATAAATGAAATAACCTCACTTATCAAGAAGTTTATTGGGGAAAAATTTGTATACATGCAAGAATATATTAAGTATAAGGGGTGGCCAGGTGGCACAGTGAGTAAGAGCGCTGGCCCCAGAGTCAGAAGACCTGGGATCAGTTCTGGCCTCAGATACTCGGCACCCACACAAATATAACTGGCCGTGTAGCCTTGAGCAAGTTACTTAACCCCAATTGCTTTAAAAAAAAAAAGAATATATTAAGTATATACAAAATTGAGTATGTGGAAAGTGAGTACTAGACCAATGATTTTATCAGCTGGCCTTGATACTTGGTCAGTATTGTAATGGGTAAGTGTTAGATTTGGTTCAGGAAGACCTGAGTTCAAATCCAGAAGGCATATACTTATTGGTTGTATAACGATGAACAAGTCATTTAGCCTCTCTCTACCTCAGTTTCTTCAAACATAAAATGGGGACAATAATACCATGCATGTGTCAGAGGCAGGATGTGAAACTAGGACTTCCTGGTATCAAGGCCAGCTCTCTTTTTCCAACTACTTCTACATAACATGTGTGTGTATATATATATATATATATATATGTATGTATGTATGTATATATAGATGTACACAATATAACCATATATATGTGTGTGTGTGTATATATATATATATATATATATACACACATTTAAATAATTATACTGTTGTACACGGCGCCATTCTGGATCCCCTGATCCCTTCTCCCTCCTGCTATTCTAACCAGCCATCTTTCTCTCCTTCACAGAAGTAAACTGTCAGGTTTAGTCCTCCTAGGAAAACCTGTGCATGTGAAAATTAAAATATGTACTAACCAATTGCTGATTTTGGCTTCTGTAAGTTCCTGCTTACACAATCCCTGACTGTTAGGTGCATAGCCTTTATATACCGATGCCTTGCCCTTGTTGGCTGCTTTTAGATTTGGGTCTGGCCCCTGAACAGTCCTGTGGCACTAATAAAAGGTCCACTTTCAATTTACCTTCAGGGGTCTCTGTCTTGTTTTTTGGCATGATAATACACATGTATAAGTATGATTATATTATGTACATATATCTATAGAAGAAAATATATACACATACATGGTAATTTCTGGAGGAAAGAGGATATCCTAGTAACTGGGTTGATTTGGAAAGGCCTCATGTAGGAGGTGTTATTTGAGGTGAGCTTTAAAGAAAACTAAGGATTCTAAGAGATGGTGTTAAGAAAGTAGTGCATCTCAAGTATGAGAGACAGCTTGTGCAAGTCACAGAGTGAGAAGAGCAGACATTTAGAGTTGAAAGGGACCTGAAAGGCTTTCTACTCATCACTCTCATTTTACAAATGAGGAATGTGAGATCCAAGGAGATGATTTAGTGACCTAATGGAGATGATCATCCAGGTAAGTAAATGTCAGAAGTAAGATTTGAAGTGGTTCCTCTGACTCCATAGCCAGCGTTCTTTCCATTATACTACAATGCCTCCTAGGTAAAATATTGTATGTGAGAAAGGTGGCCATTTTGACTTAACAGTAAAGTACATGAAGGGAAATAATGTATTAGGTGAAAAATGTAGGTCAGAATGAGACAATGAAAGGTTTTAAACGGCAAACAGGAGTCTAGATTTGATCAAAGAAAGTAATAGGTATATGAGTTTATGGGTCAGAAGGGAAAAACAAAATTTTGATTCATTAATATAATAATTTAGAGTCAAACAATGGCATAGGATGATATGAGAGACTAAAGATAAAAGGTATTCAGATAGTAAGCAGGGATGGTACCAAATTAAAAACAAACAAAGCAACCAAACTTGAATTCAGGGTTCAAAACCAGCATAACAACTAACTTGATTTCCACAAAAAAATTTCCTCAGTTTTCTGTATTCATCTTTTTTCCCCTAGGTGTGTGTATGTTTCTGTGCTTAGTTCAGTTGGTTCTGACTTTCAGTTCCTTTTTAAATGGCTGTAGCTAGATAGCTCCATGCAAATAGCAGTCTCTAAGCAACAGCAGATAGAAGCTGTTAAAAGTTGGGAAAGTTTAGAGTAGAAAGACTCTTAAAGTTATGCTTTCTACAGAGTGGCTTCCCATCATGTTCTCCCGACCTGGAATTTTTTAACCATTTTACTTACTGAAATTTTATTAATTTGAGATCATTAGTGTCAATAAACCTCCATATACCTTTAGGAGAGGAGTTAAGGGGCTATCACTTATTTAAAGGTTGCTGTTTGTCTTTCATTCTCAAAGAGGAACATGCCACCAAAAAGATAATGCCATGATTTGCAAGGGAATTGGATTTAAGCGAAGGTTTGTGCAAGTTACCAGCCTTACTTTCTCCCCCAGAGCCATATGGGTCTGGTGGCCAGATATAGATCAGTACAACTGGAGATGGCCCAGGATGCTGTGGGAGACAGACAAGAGGCCTTTTTTAAGCTAAGGTCTTTTAGAGTTCTCCTTTTGACTGAGGTAACACCCATTCAGTGATTAGGACCCTGCCATCCCTCGGCTCACTCCTTAAACAGCATTAATCACTCATTTGAACCTGACTTCCAATTAATAACTCATATTTATCTGATGCTTTACAGTTTACAACAAGCTCTGTCTAAGACAGCTGCCTAAGACAATATTATTATCGACATTGTACAAAAGAATAAACAGAATCTCTATGAAGTCAAGACATATCTAGCAAGAGTAAAAACCAGGATTAGAACACAGATCTCAGGATACCTGTGTGTTTGGGGCTTTTTCTTCTACATCAGGCTGTTCTTTCAATCAGTTTAATTGTATTTGTTCCATCTCACACCTAACTTGGATTGACAATGCAGATGGAATGGGAGTGTTGGTTGGGGAGAATTTTCTCTGTATATAATCTCAGACATTGTTGGGAGTATGATTGCACAGGATCATGGACTTGAGCTCACAGGGGACTTCAGAAGTTAGTAAGTCCAACCCCTTAATTTTACAGATGAGAAATTGAGGCCCAGAGACTTTGATAATGTATTTGCTCCAGGTCATTGTTTCTCCCAGCTAGAATCCCTTATTACATCACTCACTTTTCACTTCCATGTAAGGCTTTTAGATGGTGGCATTCCTGAAAAAATCTGGTTCCTAATTCTGGTTTCTTCCTCCCTTAGAAAGCAACTTGGACCCAGGCCTCATTTTTTTTACCCATAGGAGGTGTTTCCTCTCAGGCTTCATGACTGTCTTAATTATCAGATTGTATTGGGGGAGAAGAATGGCTATAGGAATTCAAGTTTACAACATTCAGTTCCACAGTACCTTGAGTTTCAAATTTTTCCCCCTTCCTTATCCTCCCCCCATCGTAGTGGCATGCACTTGAATATAGAATCCACAAATATCTTCATATTAATCATTATTCAGGTTGTATAGAAGGATTATAACTGATGGAATGATCAGTGGTAAAGAGTAAACAAAAGAAAAGAAAAAGTAACACAGCAAGTAGTTTGTTTCAATCTGCATTCAGATTCCATATCTCTTTCTCTGGATGTGGATATCTCTTTCGATCATGAGTCTTTTGGAGGTGTTATATAACCTTACATCGTTGAGAGGAACCCAGTCTATTGAAGTTAGTCATCACACATATGTTATGTCTGTGATTGTGTACAGATCTCTAGTGGTTCTGCTCTTTTTGCTCAGAATCAGTTTATGTAAGTCTTTCCAGGTTATTATGAAGTCCGTCTGCTCCTCATTTCTTATCACACAGTAGTATTTCGTCACATTCACATACCACAACTTGTTCAGCCATTCCCCAGTTGATGGGCATCCCCTTGATTTGCAATTCTTTGACACCACAAAAAGAGCAGCTATAAATATTTTTGTACATACGGGTCCTCCTCCCACCTCTCTGATCTCATTGGGATATAACCCTAGAAGTGGTATTTCTGGGTCAAAGGATATGCACTTATTTATAGCCCTTTGGGCATAGTTCCAGATTGCCTTCCAGAAAGGCTGGATCAGTTCACAACTCCACCAACAATGAATTAGTGTTCCAATTTTTCTACATCCTCTCCAGCATTTATCATTTTCCTGTTTTGTTATCTTAGCCAATCTGGCCAGTGAGATATGGTACCTCAGAGTTGTTTGCATTTCTCTAATCATGAGTAATTTAGAACATTTTTTCATATGCTTATGGATATCTTTAATTTCATCTTCTGAGAACTGCTTGTTCATATCCTTTGACCATTTATCAATTGGGGAGTGGCTTGTATTCTTATATATTTGACTCAATTATTTGTATATTTTAGAAATGAGGCCTTAATCAGAGAAATTGGTTGTAAAAATTCTTTCCCAATTTTCCACTTCCCTCTTAATCTTGGTAACATCAAAGCATCAATTTCAAAATTTTGCCCATGGCCTTTCCTTCATTCCAGAAAACATTTCATGCAAGAAAGGGGAGGACAATCTCCTCCTCTTTTTCCTTTCTTTATTAAGTTTCTTATCCAAGAAATACCATTAATAGGATTAATAATAGAGTTTAGCTATATATTCAGTATTCAAGTTATTACTTTTTTGTGGACTCCATTGGAAAATTAATTCTGACTCTAAATAACTAACCAGGAATTGCACTTTTGGAATAGAAAATAATAGAAATGGCAGAAGTGGTCCCATGATGCACCCAAAGAAAACAAGAAATATCATTTTATTATATGGATAGTTGTTCATCCTGTATTGCAGTGCTCAGAATGAATATGAAAAAATAGGCTACAAGGAAAATAAATGCAGTTTATTAACCAACATCTTCTTTAGGGGATGAAGAAGTAGAGAACTTTCAAGAAGAATTTTATAACAGTCCCTAAATTAAGTCAACATGTACTTTGACACTTGAGGATTTCACAGGGGAAGAGAGTGACAGATATGTTGAACAAGATTCCCAGGCTCAAGGCCACAGAATTTTGAAAAAGACAAAAGGTTTTTTAAGACTGTTCAAAAAATGTCATATCTATAAGGTTAGAGGCATTTTTTTTAAAGAATTAGAGCATGCTAAGCACCAAACACATAAGGAAGCAATGAAATGGACATGAGGCATCAAAGCTTTGAAGTCAGAGACCTGAATTCAAATTTCACCTTTCTCACTACCTGTATGACATGGACAAATCTTCATATATACGAAGAGTGGCTGGGCACTGGTTTTCTTTCCCAGTCCAGTTGAAATAATCACAGAAAGTAATTAGGACAACAGAGGCATTAATATATTAATATGCTAAATGAAGTGGGAAAAAATGTATATGCCCTCCTATTACTTTGTAAAATATAAACTTTTCCTGATTGAATTAGAAGGGTAATCTGCCATTGGCTACTCAAATACTGGTCACACCCCTAGTTACCTTTAAAAAAGTCAAGCTTGCCAGTCATGGTGAGAGCTGACATAGTCCAGGCAGTAAGCAGCTTTGTAGAATGTGACCCCTGTGCTTCTATCAAAGGGCAGCAGTGGTGAAGGAATTCTTTCTCCTTTTTCCTCTGCTGGCTGTAGCATCTTGTAGCAGAGCTACCCACCTAAAAGGAGACAACAAATCTAGCCAAGAGACAGAAAGAGTGAAGAGACAGTTGGTGGCTGGCAGGAAACAGCTTTGAGGAAAGCAAAGTCTTGTCACAGAGAAGAAAGTGACAATGGATTCTGGGAAGAATCAGACAGAGCAGTTGAAAATTAAGTTATGGAAAGAAGTGAGCCCACGGTTCCCTCATCCCAGATGAGTGATATGTGCCCAGAGGGAAGCAATGTGAGAATACCAAGAGAAGAGAAAGGATATTGGGGCACTACACCACTGGAAGCACAACTTGCCTTTGTCCCATGTGTTCCTTACACATGTCCCTCCCTACCAATGTGTTCTCAGTTTGTGCATGATCTTCATACTGAAAATATGTGAATTTGGGGGAGAGTGAACCCGAGGTTTATGAGAGGAATGCTTATAGCTATCATTCTCATTGTTTCATTCTAGAAAAAAGATTTACTTGGAGCTAATTTTGCTTACTGACTATTAAAGGTAAGGATACCAGTAGGGGCTCATGAGCTATAATTTTTATGAGTGTGGGACTACAGACAAATTCTATTCCTAGGACAGTGGTCATGTTCTAGGGACCCAAAAGAAAACTGAGAATGTGAGTTAGGGGAGAGAGCCCCAAAAGAAATGCTATATCATAGAGGCTTTATCTATGAGGTGTTTTATATATTTACAGGGAGTCAACTTTCAATATGCCTGTGCAATTTGAGAAAATGTGAGGATTAGTAGCTGGGAGTATATGACATGAAAAATGAGGGGATAGCTTGAGGACCTCAACCTCCTTTCAAAACTCTAAGTCCAAGAATTCTTATGAACTTACTTGTTTTTAGCATGTACTAGTAAAGACAACAAATACTTATTTAGTGATTCCTTTATGCAAGGCACCATCATTTTGACATATGCTGGGGAGTCCAAGATATGAGATCCTCAGGAGATCACATGATATGGACACAACAAAAGCAATGAATAGGAAAAGGTAAAGCCAAGATGGAGTAACAGAAAGAAGTACAGTTGATTCCTTCCCTACCCATTTCCTTGACAAACCTCTAGAAAAGTACCAAACCAAGTCCCAATTGAGAAATCAGAGGGAAAAAAATCACAGTGAATTATTTTCCAATCCAGGCTGGCTGTAGCTTAAATCTAGAGGATACAAGGTCAGCCCAGATATACCCACTGTAATTTTGAAACATCTGGACCTAACATAAAGTCTAAAGTTCAGGAAGTAGGCTAGAAGAATAAGAAAACAAACAAAAAAAGAGTCACAGAATAAAAAAAAAAAAACTATTATGATGACAGGGGCAGCCAAAACACAAACCTAGGAGAATGACTCTGGAACAAGTAAAACAAAGCCTCAACCAAAAATAATGTTTGGGTACAAATTTAGTCAGAATTCCCGAAAGAGATGAAGAGTTTAAAGAGTTTAATTTTTTAAAAATAAATGCTAGAGGAAAAAAAAAGGAAAAAATAAGATCTCTGAAAAAAAGAATTGGAAAAGGAATTATCAGATTGCTATAAGAGGTAAAAAAACAAAAAATAAACAAAAACCTCAACCAAGCAACAAACCCCCTGAAAATCAGAATGGATCAAAAAGTAGTAAAGACTCCCGTTGGCCAAAAGGAAATATTAAAGCAAAGTCAAAAGATTAAAAAAGAGAAGGAAACATGAGTATCTAATAGCAAAAACAACTGACATTGAAAACAGATCAAGGGGAGATCTGAACTGAACTGATGTGATGACTGAACTGAAAGTGATGACTGAAAAAAAACCCACCAAACCAAGACATAATTTATTTCAAGAAATTTTTTAATTACCCCAATCTTTTAGAAGCAGAAAGGAAAGTGGAAATAGGAAGGGTTGATTGTTGATTTCCTAAAACCTCCAAAATGAAAACTCCAAGGAACTTTCAGCAAAAATCCTGAACATCCAAGTCAAAGAAAAAATACTGCAAGAAACCAGAAAGAATTAAGTCCCTAGAAGTCATACTCAGAGTCACACATGACATAGCAACCATCACCTTAAAGAAACAGAAAGCTTGGAATACTATATTCCAGGGGGCAAAACATCTAGTGTTATTTCCAAGAATAACTTACCCAGTAAAACTGAGTATAATTGGGGGGGGGGTAGAGGGAAGGATCTTTAATGAAATAGAGAACATCTTTCAAACATTCCTGATGAAAACACAAGAACTGCTTGAAAAATTTTAAATGCAAACACAAAAATCAATCAATCAATCTATCTATCTATCTATCTATCTATCTATCTATCTATCTATCTATCTATCTATCTATCT
>NW_027185889.1:3993748-3998201 GCF_028583685.1 Petaurus breviceps papuanus | reverse complement strand
TCTATCTATCTATCTATCTATCTATCTATCTATCTATCTATCTATCTGATGAGCCTGAGCAAACAATCCTAAAGGACTAAACAAGGAAAAACTGTTTATATCATAATATGGGTAGATGATGCATGTGTCCTTGCCAAACCTTCTCATTATCAAAAGTCATAAAGAGAGTCTATTTAGACATAGGGTATAAAAGTAGTTCTGTTATATTTTGAACATCTCAAAAGAACAACAGAATGAGAAGGAGGAAGAGGAATACACAGAGGGAGGGAGGTGGGGAGGGGAGGCACAAAGGAGAGGAAAGGTGAGGAAATTTTCTCACATGATTAGAGTACACAAGTAGAAATCTAAACAAAGAAGGGGTGAGGGGAGTGGTTGATACTTACACTTCATTCACATGAACTGGTAAAAGGAAGGAACAATATCTAAGCAAAACAAACTCTAAGGATGTATAAGAGTATTTATAGCAACTCTTTTTTTTAGGGGCATAGAATTAGCAACAATGGGAGTGTCCATCAATTGATGAATGGCTAAACAAGTTATGGCATATAAATATTGTGCAATACTAATGGTGTAAAAAATGATGAAAGAGATGGTTTAAAATGAACAAACCTAGGAAGACATATAAACTGATGCATAGTGAAGTAATCAGATCCAGGAGAACAATCTGTACAGTAACAACATTTTAAAGACAAAAATTTTGAAAGACTTAGAAACTTGCTCAACGCAATGACAAGCCACAATTCCAGAAGGTTCAAGATAAAAAATACTACCCATTATTTCCTGATAGAGAGGTAATGAAATCAGAGTACAGACTGAGGTATTTTTTTCCCCTTTGGATATGGCCAATAATGGGAATTTGTTTTGATTGACTATACAGGTTTATAACAGGGTTCCCCCCTTTCTTTTTTAGCTCAGGGGAAGGTAGAAGTGGTGGTGGTGATGTTCAGTCATTTCAATTGTATATGATGCTTTGTGATCCCATTTAGGGTTTTCTTGGCAAAGATACTTGAGTGGTTTACTATTTCTATCTCCAATTCATTTTATAGATGAGGAACTGAGGCAAAAAGGGTTAAGTGCCTTGCCCAGGGTCATGTAGTTAGTAAATATCTGAGGCCAGATTTGGACTCAGGAAGATGAGTTTTCCTGACTTCAGGTCCAGCATTCTATCCATTGTGACACCTAGATACCCTGCACCACCTAGCTGGCCCAGGTAGAGGTGGGAGGGTGCAAAAGCAGGGATTTGTTGATTGAAAACAAGTTAAATTTAAAAAGAAACAACAAAAACAATAGAAAAGGGAAGTAAGGAACACAGACTATCACAGCTTGGTCATTCCTAGCTTCTTGGAAGTTAACTTTGTTGTTCAGTCCTCTACTCTCCCAGCTGCACCATAAAATCTTACAAAAGATGGACTGGTTTTACAATGATTCCCTTGTTCCACACTAACTTGAATAACTTGCCTCTTCCTAGGTGAAAGTAGTGCCTCAGATATTTGTCTCTAGCATATCTCAGCTGTGTTTCTTCACTCTCTCCACCCATTGCCTTCAGGATTTTAAAGGGCATTCCATGATTACTTCCTTGAAGCAAGGATACAGATCTCTCCAATGGTCATTGATGAACATAGGGTAGAAATATCCTCAATCCATTCCCGAGCTTGATCCATTGAACCACACCCCCAATGCCTTTCTGCAGAATTTATAATTTGTAAACTTGGTTGTAGTAGAAATAATGCTGGAAAAATCCTATGTGTCTAATAGCTGAATAAATTGTGGCATACAGATATAAATTGATAAATGTAAAAGAACATAAAGGCAGAAAGATATTTGAAAAGATATAGCATAACAAAAATAGAAGCAAAAGAACAACATATGCATTGATTAAAACTATTCAAATAACATCAAAATTAAAAGAAAAAATTGAATAAAATACATATAAAAATAGAAGGGGACACAAATAAAATATGATATTAAAGCTGACATGAACATTTAAAAAACAATAATGGAAGTTTGTTTTCATAGTCTTTTTTGCTTGTTATTTGATGATTTGTATTGATGAATTAAGACTACAAAACTATCTAGCCCTCAAACCTCCCAAATGTCTTAAGTGACCAATATTATAATGAATATTATATTATATTATATCATATCATGTAATAATATTATAATCAATAAGTGACCAAAATTATATTATATTCCTATCAAGAGTATCTACATGTAAGGATTTTTTTAAATTTGAATTTAAATTTTCAAAAAGATGGGACAAGGGGTGGCCAGGTAGCACAGCGAGTAAGAGCACCAGCTCCAGTGTCAGGATGACCTGGAGATCAAACCCCGGGCTCAGACACTCAGCACCACACCCAGAAATAACGTGCGGTGTAACCTTGAGCAAGTTACTTAACCCCGATTGCTTAAAAAAAAAAAAAAAGCTGGGACAATTTCCTTTTTGTCCTATGCAGTTTTCATTCATTATTTCTGGAAAGATAGCTCTGAAAAAAACAAAAAAAAACAAAAAGCAGGCTTTAAAAAAGCTTATCATTGGTAGAATTATGAGCTTCCTGCAGCTCCCTCTTCCACCCTCTCCAATCCATGTAAAAAGGGGACTCTAAACAAACTTTGGAGCTGCAGAACCCACAAAATGACACAGAGAAGCTAACCTCCCACTGAGGACAGCCCAGCAGGCCAGCTGGAGTCGGCCAGCGCAGTGCTCTAGGAGCCAAGCCCAGCCCCACACCAAGGCTTTAGCCCCAGGGTGGGCCTGACCAGCAGCTGGCCAGAGGGACTCTAGATCAGCAGCAGCTGTGGCCATTTCCAGATTTATCAACACATAGACACAAAGGACAAAGTGAGAGGTCAGTACAGTCTGGACTTTGGGACCAGGAAGTGGGAGTGTGTGGCTTTTACCCCCAGGACAAAAAGCCGCTGAGACTCTGGCACAGCCAGCCAGCGCCAAGTGGTGGCTTCAGCTCTTGGCCTGCAGAGTGTAGGGGGACCAAGCACCAGTCTGAGGGGTAATTGCTCTTGCTTTAACCTGCTTGGATCTGGATTACAGTCTAGGGTGGAGGTCCTGCGGTGTGTGTCCAGCTTGCCAGAGCATGTGGAAACCTCAGAGAGGGAACCCATCTAATACCTCTGGCAGCTGAGAAAACCCCAGCATTTGGGACGAAAGCTCCCCTGTCTGGTGGCAGAGTCCTACCGTGGCAAAAAGCCCATAAGTCAAGTAATTGAGTGGCAAAATGAGCAGGCAAAGGAAACAAAGCAGACAGAAGATTCCAACAATACACTCCTATTTTGGGGACAAAAAAGGAGCAAAGCATGGATCATGAGGAAAACAGTGAAGTCAGAACTCCTGCACCAAAAGCTTCAAAGAAAAATACAAGCTAGTTACAGGCCATAGAGGACCTTAAGAAAGATTTTGAAAACCAAATAAGAGAAGTGGAGGAAAAATTGGGAAGAGAAATGAGAACAATGCAAGAAAATTATGAAATGAGAGTCAACAGCCTGACTGAGGAAAATAATACCTTAAAAAACAGTCTGACTCAAATGCCAAAGGAGGCCCAAAAATGCAATGAGGAGAAGAATGCCTTAAAAAGCCAAATTTGCCAGATGGAAAAAGAATCTCAAAAACTCAATGAGGAGAATCATTGCTTCAGAATTAGATTGGGGCAAATGGAAGCTAATGACTTTATGATAAATCAAGATGCTGTTAGACAGATCCAAACAAATGAAAGAATAGAAGGCAATGTGAAATATCTCATGGGAAAACCCACTGACCTCAAAAATAGATCCAGGAGAGATAATTTAAAAATTATTGGACTACCTGAAAGCCATGACCAAAGTAAGAACCTAGAAATCATCCTCCAGGAAGTTCTCAAAGAAAACTGCCCTGATGTTTTAGTACCAGAGGGCAAAATAGAGGTTGAAAGAATCCACTGATCACTTCATGAAAAAGATCCCAAAAAGAAAACTTCTAGGAATATTATAGCCAGGTTTGGGAATTCCCAGATTAAGGAGAGAATATTACAAGCAGCCAGGAAGAAACAATTTGAAAATTGTGGAAACACAATCAGGATAACCCAGGATCTGGCAGCTTCTACAATGAGGGATCGAAGGGCTTGGAATATGATATTCCGGAGGGCAAAGGAGCTGGGATTAAAACCAAGAGTCACCTACCCAGCAAAACTGAGTATCATGTTTCAGGGGAAAATATTGTCATTCAGTGGAATAGAGGACTTTCAAGCATTCTTGCTGAAAAAACCAGAGTTGAATAGAAAATTTAACATTCAGATACAAGAAGCAAGAGAAGCATGAGAAAGTAAACAGGGAAAAGGAATCATAAGGAACTTATCAAAGTTGAATTATTAACATTCCTACATGGAAAAACAATAATTGTAACTTATGATACTTTTCTTAGTAGTTGAAGGGATTAGAAATATACATATATATATATATATATATA
>NW_027185889.1:3979289-3993348 GCF_028583685.1 Petaurus breviceps papuanus | reverse complement strand
GGGTGGGATGGGAGGGATGGAAGTGTAGTCAGTCTTTTACAATGTATCTACTATGTTATTGTTTTGCATTAGCCACACATGTGCAACCTATACTGAACTGCGTATCTTCCCAGTAGGGGTGGGTGACAGGGAAGGAGGGGAATGAATCAGGAATTGAAAGTTTTGAAATCAAATATTCAAATATGTGTATATATATATGTATATATGTGTGTGTGTATATATATATGTACATATATATATACACTATCATTAATACCATCTTATATGTAATTGGGAAATAGGATGTGCAGGCACTGAGGCATAGAGATCCACTGGAAAAGTGGAAAGGGGTATGGGGGAAAATGTGGGAGGGAGCAGATTGGAGGAGGGGATATCCTGTGGGACTGCTATTTTGGGGCGGTAGGTGGGGGAGAAACGGGGAGAAAATTTGTAACTCAAAATGTGGCAGAAACGGATGATATAAATCAGAAGTTAATAAAGCATTAAAAAAAGAAAAAGAAGAAAAATCACTTTGACAGCTGTGTGGAGGATATATTGGAAATCAGAAAGATTTGAGGCAGGAATCTAATCAGGAAACTGTTGTAATACTCAAGACAGGAAGTAATGAGAGATTGAACTATGGTAGTGGCCATTTGAGTGGCCACAGAAACAACAAGATGGAACAGTTGACTGGAGAAGTGAAGGGAGTGAGAATGAGTCCTGGATGACATTCAGGTGGCAAACCTGGGTGACTAGACAGGTGGTCGTGCACTCACTAGAAATAACAGTTTGGAACAGAGAATTTGGAGAAAGGATGAGTTCTGTTTGGTACATGTTGAGTTGGAGATGCCCATGAGAAAACGCAACTTGTACCCTATTCCTTATCCCAATCTCTCACCTCTCCTGTCCTTTTAGAATAAGGTTTACTTTCCCTTTGACCAATACCACTTCTAGGGCTGTATCCCAAAGAGATCATGCAAGTGGGAAGAGGACAAGTGTGTACTAAAATATTTATAGCAGCTCTTCTTGTGGTGGCAAAAAATTGGAAGTCAAGGAGATGCCCACCAATTGGGGAATGGCTAAACAAGTTGTGGTATATGAAGGTAATGGAATACTATTGTGCTATAAGAAATGAGGAGCAGATGAACTTCATAACAACCTGGAGAGACTTATATAAATTGATGCTGAGTGAGAGGAATAGAACCAGGAGAACATTGTACACAATTACAGACACATTGTATCTGTGATGACTGACTTTGATAGACTGGGCTCCTCTCAGCAATGCAAGGTTGTAAGACAACTCCAAAAGACTCATGATGGAAAGGGATGTCCACATCCAGAGAAAGAACTGCAGAGTCTGAATGCAGATTGAAGCAAACTACTTGCTCTCTATTTTTTGTTTTGTTTCTTCTTTCTCATTGTTCACTCCGTTGGTTATAATCCTTCTTTATTACTTGACTAATGTTTAATGTGAAGGTATGTGTAGAACCTATATCAGATTGTATGCCAACATAGGGGGTGAAGGAGGGAGGAAAGAGGAGGGGAGAAAATTTGAAACTTAACTTGTGCAACTGAATGTTGTAAACTAAAGGTAAATTAATTAATTAATTAAAAAAGAAGATCATAAAACAAACAAAAAACAAAATAAACAAAAAAAGAATAAGGTTCAAAAAAAAACCTCATCATTTTTCAAATGGAGCTACTTGACTATGTCTTTAAATCCAAATCACTCTTGCTTTCATTGAATTGTCAATGATAGCTCCAGTTCAAGCCCTTGTGGTTCATTGTTTAGATTTTCATGGTTCAGAATGAATATAAATAGCAATTGTTTTCTGTGTTCTGGCCAGAAACTCTGAGGGTCTTCTCCTCCCAGACAGATATTTTTCCGATTATAAGTTAGGCCATCTTTTGTCTCAATTCTTACTTAGGCCTTACTCATTGAATGGACATAATTTCAGACAAACTGAGACCTGGGAAAGACTTACATTTAGAAAGGTCAAGGTCACCCACTGCATCCTGGGGCCATCACAAGTTCTCTTGTCTTTTGGCTTCCAATTGGATTTTGATGACTCTGGAGAAGATGAGGCTGATGACTTTAAGCTCTGCCTCACTTAAATCCAATTCATGCCATCAACCTCAAGATGTCATTGGTCCTCTTCAAGAAGGAAGGATGAACAATAACAACAATGGACTATAATTTTTTTTTGGAGGGGGAAAGGCAAGGCAATTGGGGTTAAGTGATTTGCCCAAGGTCACACAGTTAGTTATGTCAAGTATCTAAGGCCAGATTTGAACTCCAGTCCTCCTGACTTCAGGGCCAGTTCTCTATTCACTGTACTAACTAGCTACCCCCTATATTTTTTTTTCAAAGAAAGTCAAAGGATTTGGCTTCAAATATTCCATTTAGTCACAAAAAGAGGGTGTTACTTTGGACAAGCCACTTAACATCTCTAGGGTTCAGTTTCTTGGAATGGAATGTGCCAAGCAATGTGCTAAGCCTGTGGATACAAACAGGAAACGGGCACATTCCCGGTTCTTAAGGAACTCACATTCTAATTGGAAGATATAACACATAAAGGATGGAGGTTATAAGGTCTAGGATCAAATGAGGCTTTGGAATATCTCCATTAGACATAGGGACTTAGGCCTCACATCCAGCCGAGAGTGGGGACCCTCCTCCACCTGGGGAAAATGGGCAATTAAGCAATGACTTTCATTTGGGGGAAGGAGAAGACTATGGTTCTCAGCAGCAGGTGTTGTTGCTTTGTCTTCCTGTTACCCACTGGTAAGTTGTGGGGAGGTAAGGGAAGTCCTAGCATGAGGATAATGGAGGCGGCTTGTCCAAATCCTCAGTATATCAGCAAGTATGTTGGAGTAGCAGAGGTGAAGATGCCTTCACTTAGAAACTGAAAGGCTTGGACAAAATGGTCTCTACTACCCCTGACAGCTTTAAATCTATGATCCCACTGTCTCCTCTACCTCATAATCTTCCTGTGACCTGAACAGGAATGGGAGCTTTTCTTGTTATTATTGGAATGCTAGAAAATGGGGGAGAGATGTAGAATTCCATATGTTATCAGATTCAAACACTAGCTGATGGTTCACAAAGGGCCTATGAAGGACTGTTGGCAAGTACTGGTGACCTAGCCAGGTCAGGTGTGTCCCAGTTACAGCACAGAAACATCTACTCTTCACTAGTCCCCTTGTCATTAAATATCTTCACCTGTAAGTACCAGTTGCATGCTGCAAAGACAAGTTCTACATTTCTGAATGGGGAGAGGAATGGGGTGTATCATCCATAAACAGCTTGGATATGAAATGCACTGTGATGCTGTAGGCAAATTAGGCCATAGGCAAGGCCGATCTGGCCACATATATGTAGTGTATCAGTGTAGGAATTTTTTGTTTCTTAGTTAGCACTTTCCGCTTAACTATAACCTTGCAGTAAGAGTTATAGGTGAAATTCTAGCCTCTTGGGGATGAATTTCAAGGATTTAAACCTAAGACCACAAGCTATGCTCCCTATCTTACATTATTTGCAACACAAGCACTTGTAGTTTAAATATTATTGTTTTTAATTACCATGATGTTTGAGATACAACAAAGAGACATAAATTCAGATAGCATATTCATGAGAAATCATGTGAAGTGATGAAGATGGTCATGTAATCTAAGGGTGGCAGCTAATCTATCACAAACTCTACCTTTCTCAGCACAAAGATTGCAGGGAAACAAACAAGGATGAACTCTTTTTGGTGTTCTGCATCTGTTACAGCTTTGCTCATAATGCTAAATTACCAAGAGTCAAATTATGAGGAGGGATGATGCATTATTTTTCTCATTTGCTTGTTCCCAAGATGCCTGCTAGCACAGCATTATGATGTACCCATATGAACTTTTCTTAGAATTGCAAGATTTTACCTTTCTCCAGTGTAAATATGATAGCACTGACTTGGCCTGATCTTTCAAAATGGATGAATTCAAAAATGTATATACCATCTCTGTATTTCCCTCTCCCATGGGTTATTCTAGGACCACATTCTGGGAGTCAAGTTTCTTCTTGGAGGTAAATTCTTAACTTTAGTATAAGAATTTCCCAGAAAGAAAAATGAAACAACCAAAGATCATCACTATCAGCATGTCTCAATGAAAAGCAGTCCCTCCTACTTTCCAAGTGACAAAATCTCATACTTAAAAATGTAAAAGGGCAGGACTGAGCCATACAGACCAATCCATACCACTTGAGAAAAGGCAACATCTCTTTCTTCTGTCCCAATAACATGGGCAAGGAAACTACAGGGATCCTCAGCAGAAAGACAGATACTGTTCCTTCTAAATCAGATCATTCTTCACAGCTGGACAATTGACTCCTATGTTTAAAGACCATAAGACCTACATTATTCGTTATGATTTCAAGATACCATTTGACTCAGCAGTGTAGCCTAGAAGGCTTTCCTTAGACAAGATAGAGATCATAAAGGTAAGGACATCATAAAGATATGGATATGGATATTATTAAAAAATTCCATGATATGCAATAATTGGAATACTTTGTTTAATCACAGGTGGAGTAATGGCACCATTAAAAACTTAAATGGCACCATGAAATACATTAAATACTATGCCAAATTGCGTAATTAAGTACTTCAGTGGTTTGTCACTTCCTTCTACCACTCAGATCCCAATTTCTTCTCTGGATTTTATCAGGTGTGACAATGAACAAATAATCCCCCCCCCCCCCCTTAGGGGCCAGTCTTCTGGGGATAGGCCTCATGGGAGGTGCTAAATGCCAACATTTATTTTCAGCAAATGTATATATCAATCACCATGAAGATTTGGTTATTCTGATGGAAGACAAAAGCAATCTTAGACTTGCTTTTGGTTCCAAAGGCAGCCATATGCTATCAAATTCAAACACTGCAAGATGGTAAACACCACCTAGTAAGGACCTAGGAAGGACTTTTGTTTTTAGAGAGTGCCTGGTACAGTAGATAGAGTGATGTCAGAGTCAGGAAGACCTGAGTCCAAATCCAGCCTCACACACTTAATAGCTGTTACTTTGGATGAGTCTGTTAGTTTCTCTCAGTCTTTGTTTCATTATCTATAAGACAGTGATAATAATAGCACCTGCCTCCTCCCAAGGTAGCTGTATCAACTAATGTAAATGTCATTGCAAACCTTAAAGTGCGATCTGAACGCTAACTATTACTGTGGTTTTGCACAAGGCTTTTTCTGCTTTGGATGCCGCTCCTGACTCTTATCCTTTCAGAGATAGCTCTAGAATGCCTCTCCTTAACATTAGCTTCTTTCTCAGACACAGCCACTGACTTGGGTCCATTCAGTTCCCAGACATGCATCCTGCAGCCACAAGTTTCTGCTTGCTCATTCCATGAATTTGCTTGCCCCATCTCCTTTTGCTCTATCTCCTCCTCACCCATGGCAGAACACCCCAGCTGAAACTTCTCCTCTGCCCCCTAAACTGTGAAGCATTGAACAGCATTTGCAAAACCGAGGAAGCTGCAGCTACAACTGCAACTATAGTCTCTGACTTGTCTGGGGGCCATAGTCTTGCTCACTGGTACTGAGGAAAATGGCACTAAGTTCCAAACAAAGGAAGAAAAACACAGATAAACAAAAGCTTTCTTATTGATTGTAATGTTTTCCAAGGGTTCCTATTTGCCAATGATATCATCACGATTAAACTAGGCTTCAGCACACTACATAGCTTCCTCAGTGATATGTATAGGATGTGAAAGAGACTGACCTAACTATCCATACTAAAAAAGAAAGAGGATGAAAAGCAGTGTGCAATTATGACATGCAGTTAGATGGAAAGTTCCATTGGATTATTCCATTAATATGTGTATGTTGAACAGATGTTGCAAATACCTTACAAGTTGGACCCAGAACTGAATCAGGGGAAGGTCAGATTAGATTGCATTTGGGAAACCAAATGGTACTACCTTTCATGATTTTAAACTGATGATCATTCAGACAAAAATTGATTTCCCCAATACTAAAATTCTCCAAGTGATACTGTGAATCTTGGATAATAATACTAGAGGCGTAAAACACAAATATCCTAAAGAGTATAGGAAAGACACATATTAGATATGAGCATAATGTTATGGACAATGACTTTAGGAAATGTCATTTAAACACACATAATCCATTAGACTGGATCCCCACTTCCATTTTTGGCATGTGCTTTTGTATATGAATTGAAATTGTAGAAGAAAGTTCAAATTGTCAGGGAAAAAATCAAGAACAAAATTCAACAAAATTTAAAAAATTTTCAAGGAACAAAAAAATTCAAAAATATACATTGCATATAAAATTCTGGAATATTAAAATTCCAATCACTTTTTTTTTAGCACTTCCATAATCTCTGTGATGAGGAAGAGTATTATTTCTTAGGATACATAAATTTTAGGCCACAGTAAAGATTAAAAGTATCACTGTAATGAAATTTAGCTAGATTTTATTTATTGTTAACTATGTGATATATTCATTCGAAAAATCAAAGAAATAATTTAACAATTTATTTTAAATTGAATGAATTCCAATTTTAAGCAATACAGTGGTCCCCTATCTGAAAGTAATGCAAATAATATATGACTTTAGTTGTGTACTAATGAAAATATATTATCTTAATAATGTATTAATAAAAATACATTATATTCAAAATTTTTAAAGTATTATTTCAACATGTCATTTTTATGTTGGTCAGAAGTAGTTACAGTTGTGACATTTTTGTAGTTAAAACAAATTATAGACATATTTTTAAATAGCAGTTATTGAGTATTGGCATCTGCAACATTTTACTGTAACTTTAAACACATTTCTTACCACAAGTTGAACTCGCCCACCATTAAGTACATCTGGATCTAACACAGGCAAGAAGTGAGTCTGGCTGTATAGTGACAAAAGCAGAAAATGCTTTATATTTTAAATGTAGCAGATTACATAATGGAATTTCATATTTTAAAATTTTATAGAATTATTTTGATCAAAGAATTGAAAATTTCATTGTTACATTTTGGTAGAAACAAAATACATAATTTTAAGACAGCAATTTTTATGAACAGTTTTTCCTTGAAAGTAGCATGAAATTAAAAAATTTTAAACAAAACTTTTAATACCCCAAACAAAAATCTGAAGAGACAATCAAAAAATAAAAACTGATAATTCCTACATGATATAGAAATTTTATACATTTAATTAAGCTAACTTATATCACTTTATCTTTGGAGAAAAAGACCCCCAGTTTGAAATATTTGTAGAAAATTTCACGCATTCTCTTAATACATAAAGGGAACTTCAGTTCTAAAATTAGGAAAATAATCTATAAAACATAGGAATGGCATAGTCCCAACACTTACCTTTCATAAAATATTTTTCCTTACAAGACCATTAGCTAGACCTTTATAAGATCCTAGAAAATAAGACAATCTATGAAAACCTACTTATATTTTCTTACAAAAAAAACCCTAATTATGAATAAGAAAAAAATGTGTTCTACTTTGACAGTCTTCCTGAATTATCTATTTCACATTACTTGTAGCTATACAAATTTTTGTACTACATTTTTATATTAGGTAATGTAGTTAGAGAACTATCTACTCTATGTGCATAATATCAATGCTGTTCATATGGTATATGTAAGATGTAGTATTATCCAGTGTGAAAATAAAATAAAATAGACATGATAATTACACAGAATTCTTAGTGAAATAATAATGAGCATTAGAAATTATACCAATGTCAAGAACTTTTTCCTACTTCTTTGACTCAAAATAAAATATGGTAATACTGATTTAGAATATAAAATGCTGATGCAATCTGACTCTTTCATTCTTCCAAGCACATGATTTCCATTTTCTTTAACAGGAATTACATGGAGAGAATTGACCACATATGAGTAGAATCAATTAATATACACTATTTAGAGAAGTTACATTTTTGCATATTCTGATTCTCTTGCTGTTAAACTTAGGATGAATAATCATAGGTTTTTGCATTCACTCAATTTGTTTTATAATCAACAATGACAAGAAATCCAGGCCTAATAATTTCAAAACTAGCTTCTGAATTTGGATACACTACTGGTTTACATCTGCAACATCTGTCTGTACAGAGAATAATAGGATCATAGGTTTCAAGTGGTAAACTTTAGAGATCACCTAGTTTAGCTTTCTCACTTGAGAGCTGTAGAAACTTAGAGAAGTTCTGTGACTCTTTCAAAGTCACATAGGTAGCAAGTTGGAATGTTAGTATTCAAACTTTTAACTAAAAATTCAGAGTTCTTTTCACTACAAAGTGTTGTCTGCACGTCAAAAAAAGGTCTGAAAATTTTTGTTAAAATGTTCAATTGTCTTAAATTTTAGTTTAATGGATACATGGGCACCCACCTTTTCTTTTTCTTTCATTTTCTTCTCTTTCCTTTTTTGCCTCTTTTGACACATTACATTTCAGACTACAGTACAACCTATGGCATAGGTGATCATTTTTGTCTTAGTTTAAGGATACTATATGTTGCATTTTTCAAGCATGATTCCTTATGTGCTTTATCTACTGACCTTCCATTATTAAAGAAAATGACTTCTTTGTGATAATTTAAAGGTTATTAAATCAATTCTGTATGGGTTTTTTTTTTTGCATAACCTAACCCTTTGGCTATAAAGCCATGTTTGTTTTAGCACAATTAATCGAGGTTTCACATTTCATGATGTATTTGCAAGACAAAAAACTAATTGAAAGGAAATTACCTCACCATTTCACATTTCTGGGGAAGGTTGTTTCATAACTCCCAACTTGTGTATGGAGCCATTGGTAGGTCAGCTCTTTACTACGCTCAATATTTTCATTGGAAATATGAACATCTGCATTGGTAAGTTCTTCTTCATCAACTGGGGAAGAAATAAATAAATAATATATTTGAGAAAATACCAAAGAAAAAGGTTAAGAACTCTGTTTTTTTCTGAAGCAGAGAAGATTTGAATCTCCAGTACTTTTTAATTTTTAGTCCTAAGCCTACCTTTTTTTGTTTAAAAAAAGATAAATCACAAGTGAAATGCTTTTTCCTAAGAGAGCACACTTCTTGGTGATGTGAGAGTGATTCTTCTAGGGCTCAACAATTCTCAACAGGGTCCTTATTCTCTGAAATTCCTGTTTGAGCCTTGCTCTAAGGTTAACCTATAATTATAATCTCATACATTGGACTAATTAAAAAAAAACTAGAAATAGCATCACAATATTTGAAACAGAATCAGAATTTTACAGAAAGTAAAAAAAAAAAACTGTTTCAACAGGATTAATATAAAATTTTATTCCAGGATTGTGTAGCATATTTTGATACTAAAGAAGATAAATATATTCAAGTTAATATATACATGTAGCTTAAAATGTTTTATCTATTTTCATAGAAGCAATTTCATGTCAGCTGTATTGCCTGCTTTTTGATTTTGTTAAAATTACAGTCATTTATATTATTGATCTTCTGTTTCATTGGAGTCATTTCCCATATACAAATCATTCTTTTCACCACCTTCAAGCTCTTTAATCAATAGAGTAACTATTACTCTGGAAAGGAGGGGATTTTGTTTCTTCTTCCTCACTAGCCAAATAATCTAACTGCTATCCTTGGGTGAGATGAAAAGAAAGAAGAAGAATAAAATCCTTCCTCTCTCTTTTGCCATTCATATTTCTTGGTGCCTTTTTATCTTCTTTAAACTTGGCTACCACTCATTTCCTACTCTGTTAAGTCTAAAGTAAAAGGTATAATATCATATTACTAAACAATGTCTTTCTTTTCCCCTTATACTTTTACTCTAAATTGAGGGTTGTAGGGGAGACAAAAGGAATTATGTAAACATCTGAAATCCTTCAATTATATTTAAGATTCTCACTTCCATTGACTTACAAACACATTGTCTTGAATTTATATTCAATTAGTGACAAAGTCAACTGAAATGTATATCTTTTAAGAGCTCTCCTGGTCTTCTACCTCTACCATTCTAGACAAATTCCACTCTCATTAAGAATGTTTCCATCCCATTTGGTGTGGTGTCAGTAAAACACATTTAGGGTCTCTGGGAGACTGAGCTATTTGAGTCCACTTGAAGGAGGATTGAATTTTCTAGGCACAACCTTGGATTGTTGCTTTAGGGTACTGCGTGTGCAATTCGGGTTAATGCTAGAAAGCTATGTAACTTGGCAGCCAGGATTTTTTTTTTCTAGTTAATTATCCATAATGGAGATCTGGGATAAACCCATGATTCTATCTCTTTCTATAAAAATAAACTCATCATTAAAATGTAAATAGAAACATTAGCCAAAATTTATTCCCAAAGAAAGTTATACAAAAGGAGATAACATTTTTAAGGTATTTTTTTAAAGGAACTATAAGTGCACTTACTTATATGCCCGTATGTTTCTAACACTATTTAATTTACTAATTATTATCCCTGTTTGAGTGTCCCTTGGGTTGTCATTTAAGAGATCTTGGATTATAACTTCCAGGCATTGTACATTCACTTCAGTTATCAGTCTATGTGGTAAAAAGAATGGTTCCAAGTGTCTAAGATAGGAATTTGACTCTTAAGAGACTTAGAACATCCTTCTAGGCTTATGGCATCTTTGCTGCTGCTTAAGGTAGTATTCTAGTTTGTTGCTCTGAAGGACAGATTGCTTCTGGAAATCTTTCTACTTAAAAGCATGAAATGGATTGATATGTTTGAAGGTCTTAAGAAGTCATGGTTGCTGTTCAAATAAGAAAATGTAGGAGTTAGGAGTCAGGAAATGGATCAATTGAATACAAACTTTTTTTTTCTTCCTTATCAAAATGTCAGCAGTGTACTATGTAAGTTGAATAAATACTTGTGTAACAGAAGTTTCAGTACATGTTCAGAATGAAAGTACCCACCTAGGAGATACCACAGACTGGAATCTCAGAAGATACATGGACATCCAATGTTGACCAACCATATGGTTGAGATCAGCCTCTTTCCTCTGACTGCATAGCCAAAACTGGTTGCATCTTTAAAAATATTTGACTGGGATGGTCTCTTCTCTTTTTTAAATTTATCATGTTTAGCTAACTGACATTCTTTATCATTTTGTTAATCTCTTTGTTGTTCAAATTGTTGTTAATTTCCTTTTAAAAAAAGTACTTTTTTTTAACTTTGTTCATATAGTGGGGAAAATGCAACTCTAATTTTCTTCAGTATTAAAAAATAAACAAAATAACTAGAGATAGTACCACAGCAGGTACTGGCATGGACCTCGTACAATAAGGAAGGAAAAAGTCTGAGGACCACTTTCCCTTTGCCTTAGGCCAGTTGGTCCCAATAAAAGGGCTTGGGGTTTTTGTCTCTTTCTTTTGTCCTTTGTAGTTCTAGATTCAGGGAATGGAATCCTAGACCCAGAAGCTTTAACCTTGAGAATGTTGGAGCCCAGGATTCCAGGAAAATGTTACAGAGAGCCCAACAGGGAAACAAAGCTTGAAAAAGGAGGATTTAAAGACATAAGCTTGGTGGGAGTTTTGGTCTTGAAACTTGGTGGGACTAATGCTATGTTAGAATTGAGCTAAATTATAAACCTAATCTCTCTCTCCTCCCCAGGCACTAGGTGGATATAAGGGAGACTAAGCTCCTGAGGTATTGGAGGGAAATATTTGTATGCTTGTTCTGGCTATACCTTTGATGAAATATTCCTTCAAGAAACCTTATTTATTAAGTTGTTAAATGGAACTTGGGTGTTAGGACTCCTAAAATTGAGGGAACAATAAATCTTCCACATGAATAAACAGAGTGGTAAAATAAAGAACATAAGAAAATCCAAATTCTTATATTCAAATTTAAATACTGCTACCCACTTTCCTGTGACAAGAAAAATATCCACAAACTTTGTTTACAATAAGAATCTAATGAAGGAAAATTCTGTCTCTCTGTCTCTCTCTCACAGACAGACACAGACACATGCACACATGCACACACATGCATGCACAAGCACATGTTCCTCAAATGGTTTACTCACAGACTGACTGCACTCTCAAAGCATGGGAGATTTGACATGTTCTTTTTCTAATCTGAGCTGGTTTGCCCCTCCTTAGGTATATTTATGTTTCCCTAACTCTAGGGAGCTCATCATATTGCTATTAAACTTTGAGTTGCAGCACTTAATCAGCATAATTCAATGCAACTCAGAACTTCAGAGATAAAGAGATCTGTGAGCCTCATACCTCCTATTCCCTAGGATTGCAGGTATGAACCACCATGCCTAGCTATCTGTAAACTCTCAAAGCGTGTGGATGATAACTTTATTTGATAAATTTCTATATATAACTTCTTTTTTATTTTCCTTACTATCATGAGCTTGAAGAAATCAAGAAATCAACATTTCTCTATAAAAAGAATAAAAGAGAACTGGACACGAAGCTATGAATCTTCTCTATTGTATCAGCAATGCAATATTCACAACGGCAATTATAAATATGCTGATGTGGTTATTAATCACAAAATATATCAGGCTTTCTATATGGGGGATAAAGAGAGAACATTTATTAAAATACCAAAAGACTGAGTCCCAAAACCAGAAAGTCAAAGCCATCAGAGTAGTTATGAAATTGGCACAGGTAAATAAAGTAGAAAGCACCCACATTCTCAAGCCTTTATAACAGAACAGGCTACCTCAGGCAAAGGTCTTCTTCTCCCCACTCACAGCAACTACTCAGCGTCCAGGAAGTGTGCTCCTAGCAGCTCTGGCCCCTGGCAGTCCTCAGCAGGAGTCCTTAGCAGAAATTCTGGCTGGCTCAAAAAGGGGTTTGCACCTCCACCTCCACCTCGGCACTACTGCTACCACTGCCGCTGCTGCTGCCTCTGCTGCTGCTGCTGCTGCCGCTGTCGCCACCATTGCCAATCACTGCAGGAACTCTAGGTTGGCTTCCGCCTCCTCTTGCCCCACTCCTTCCTGCTACGTCAGCAAGTCCAATGGGGCATGGAAGATCTTTAATTCCCATAACCCTTACATCTATATAGAGCTTGGCATATCATACATGCATACATACATGTGTGTATATGTGTATGCATGCATGTGTATATAGAAACATACACACATACATATACCTATATTTGGAAGTGTGTGTAGATACACATGTGTATTTGATATATATGTAATATTGATTTCAAATTTACATGATTTCGGCATTAACCTACCTATGTTCCCTTTTGCTTTTTAAATGATTCAATGATGATTCTTCTCTTCTACTATTCCAAAAAGCATCCCTTTTCACTCTCCTCTCTCCCTGCTCTTAACACTTTCCAGCCCCCTCAGAAATACCACCTTCCTCTTATAGCCAATAAACACAGTCAAATAAAAGAAATGCACACATTGGTAATGTATGTCTCATTCTGTACCTCTAATTCATCACCACTTTACTAAGAGGTAGGAAATAAGCTTCATTGTTAAACCAATGACTTTGGGGGAAAATTACCCTGTCAGATTTATGGATAAAGGAAGATTTTATGACCATACAAGAGCTAAAGAGAATCACAGGAGGTAAAATGGATAATTTTGATTAAATGAAATTAAACTTTTGGCACAAACAATTTGGCACAAACAAAAAAAATAGGCACATTTTGCTACCATCTCATACCTATTAGATTGGGTCAAAAGACAGAGATAGAAGATGACAAATGCTGCAAGGGATATGGAAAAAATAGGGACACTAATGCATTTCTAGTAAAGCTGTGGACTGGCCCAACCATTCTGGAGAACAATTTGGAATTATGTCCAAAGGGCTATAAAACTATGCATACCCTTTGACTCTGTATTACTGAGCCCCAAAACCTTAAGTTTCAAAGTTCCTTCCATTACTGTTGATCCAACAGTAATGTGTGTTGATCCAACAGAAAATTGTGTGTATGAAGCGAGCCACTGATGACATGACCCTTGTGGTGGTGCTGAAACTAAAGGCAGGAAAGAGAAGTCTTTCTACCTCCTATATGAGGACCATTATCAAGAAAAATGGTCAAGCCACACTTAACAACATCCAGCACATCAACCAAAAGAGTAAATAATG
>NW_027185889.1:3962049-3978889 GCF_028583685.1 Petaurus breviceps papuanus | reverse complement strand
CTGGAGAGGGATGAGCAATAGCTAAGGGGATGCTTCACACAATGGCCCAGCAGTGGGGGTTTTAGTGAACATTCAAATGGTTGCCCTCCACTAGGCCAGTGCCATCTGGTGCAGCCAGAAGCCAGTGGTGGTAAAGAAGTGAGCCCACCTCCCCAAGAGTTACACCCCTACCTTTGACTGATAGTCAAACTGTCCCCCCTAAAAAACCTTTTTGGGAATATACCCCAAAGAAAAAGGGAAAGGACCCATATATAATATCTATGTATATATTTATCTACACACATATATGAATACATACATATTATGTTTGTACATAAATGAGAGGGACGGAGAAAGAGAAAGAGAGAGACAGAGACAGAGAGAGAGAGAGACTCTTTTGTGGTGGCAAAAAATCAGAAATTGAAGATACCCATCAGTTGAAGTAAGTTTGAACAAGTTGTGGTATATGATTATGATGGAATACTATTGTGCCATAAGAAATGACAAGAAGGTTGGTTTCAGAGAAATCTGGGAAGTCATAAGAATTGATTCAATGTGGAGGGAGCAAAACCAGAAGAACACTACACATAGTAATAGCAATATTGTAATAATGATCAATTATGAATAATTAAGCTGTTTTGATAAATACAATGATCCATGACAATCCGAAAGGACTTATAATAAAAAATGCTATCCATCTCCAGAGAGAGAACTATTGAACTCAGTGCAGAATGAAGAATTTTTTTTCACTTTATTTTTCTTTTCTTTTTTTTTCAACATGACTAATATGGAAATATTTTGACAGGTATAATTTTACTTAGATAATGGGCATCATATAGATTGATTTCTTCATAGGTGGGAGAGAGAGAATTGAGAATTCAAAATAAAAAGTAATAATAATGTTTAAAAAACACTCCTATTAAGTCATATCTGGTCACTGCATTTACTAGAGTTCTTAATTCTTTCAAATTTGTTTTCTTTTGTGATGCTTTAGTTATTGTATATATTGTTCTACTGCATCTGCTCACTTCACCCTGCATCAGTTTATACAAGGTTTCTGATATATATATTTAACTGTTCCCAACTTGATGGGCATTGTTTCCAGTTCTTTGCTACAACAAAAAGAGCTACTATAAATCTCTTTGAACCTATGTGCTGTTTAGTGACGTTTTGGGTACAACTACAAATTGTTTTCCAGAATGGTTGGAGAATAGAACTCTACCAACAGGGTATTAAAGTATTTACACAATCCCTCCAAAAAATTGCAACTTTCATTTTTTTTGTCATCTTTGCTAGTCTGATTGGTATGAAATGGGACTTCAGAGTTATTTTAGTTTGCATTTCTCTAATTATTAGGGAGTTCAAACATTTTCCCATGTGGTTATAAGGTTATATATAGATTACCTTTTTTTTTTTCTTTTGAGAAAACTAATGGTTACATCCTTTAACCATTAAGGGAAATAAATGGCTCTTGTTTTTATACATTTGTTTGTATCAATTCCCTATATATCTTGAATATCATACCTTAACAGAGAAATTAGCTGCAAAGAATTTTTTTCCACAGTTTACATTTCTTTTTTAAATTTTAATTGCACTGGTTTTCTTTATGGAAAAAAAGTTGTCAATTTTATGTAATAAAAACTGTCCATTTTATTCCCTGTGATCCTCTCTATCCCTTGTTTCTTTAAATACTCTTCCCTTTTGCATATCTGTGAAAGATATCTCCTCTACTGTTTCTTTAATTTGTTTATGATAAGATCTTTCATATCTAGGTCATGTTTCAATTCAGTGGTTATTGTGGTACATGGTGTGAGCTGTTCATCTAAACCTAATTTCTGGTAAAATGCTTTACAGGTTTCCGAGTAGGTTTTATTGAATAATGTGTTCTTATACCAGTGTTTGTAATATCTTGGTCTATCAAATACTACGCTATTATATTCATTTACTTCTGGGTGTTATTTGTTCCATTGATCAGCATTTCTGTCTTTTAACCAGTACAAGATTGTTTTGATGATGATCAATTTCTAGTATGGTTGAGATATGAGTACTACTAGATCCTTTCCTTACCACTCTAAAAAAAAATTTAATTTCCCTATCATAGGTATTGTAGATCATAGCTATACAGTTCAAGATTATCTAGGAAAATTCCCTTATTTTACAGACAATACAAACAGTGTTTATTAAGCCTTTGTTTTCATAGATAGTAAGAGGCAGAGGATTCAAACCAGTGTTGTCTGATTCCAAATACTGCAGTCTTTGACTACACAAAAGAGCTTTTCTAAAGCACTCATCTCTTCCTGTTAATGAATCAAACTCTGGTCTTCCACGTGACAGTAAGGGATATGTGTCATTATTTTGCAAAGACAACCTTAGGTACTAACATTTTAATGATATTGGTACTACAGAACCATGACTAAAGGGGTATCTTTCTATTAATTAGCCTCTCAATTTCTGTGAAAATTGTTTTTTAGCAATTGTACTTATGTTCCTCCAACCTTAAAAATAAAGGGGAAAAAGGGAGACACAAAGAAGGAGGGATTCCCACTACTCTGAGGCCAGAGACTGTCTTTTGTTTCTTTGTAAGAACTTAAAAATGTTGATTGATTGACTGATTACCAATTTGTGAAGGGTTTTAAATAACTATGTGAAGACTATATTATCCTACAAATAATGGGAAGTCAGTGAAGTTTCTTGCTTGGGTGAGTGTTATGGTCATACTTGTGCTTCAGGATGATTATTTTGGCAACTGGATAGAGAATGGATTGAAGAAGTGACAGATTGTTGCCCAAAAATCCAATTAGGAGGTTATTGCAATAGTCCAGGTGAGGGACTCATGAGGCCTGAACTAGAGTGGTGGCCACATGAAAGAAGTGTGATAGATACAAGGTAATGGAAGTAGAGTTGATATGAATTTGCAAATGACTGGATATGGATGAGGGGAGAATGAGGATTTTGGGATGACTCTAAAATTGTGAAAGTGAGTGACTGGAAGGATCATGGTGCATTCAATAGAAATATAGAAATAGCAAGGTTTGGAGGAAACACAGGTCTGGGGAAGAGAGAGATAATGAGTTCTATTTTGGACATTCTGAGTTTGAGATATCAGTAGGATATCTAACTAAAGATGTCCAACAATGAATTGATTATGCATGACTAGATATTAGGAAATAAACTGTAGCTGTGTGGATATATATATATATATATATATATATATATATATATATATATGATATATATACACACCTCTGGGAGTTACCTACAAAGAGATAATAATTGAACTTGTAAGAAGATGAGATCACCAAAAAAAGTAGATGTAAAAAGAGAAAAGTAAAGGGCCCAAAATGGAGCCTTGAGGGACATTAACAATGAGAGGCAGAGAGACTGAGGAGTAGTCATAAAGGTAAGATGAGAACCAGCAGACAGTGGTATCACAAAAACTCAGGGAGATTAACTAGGAAGAGGAGATTATCAACAGTAAAAAGTGCTACAGAGGGGTCAAGAAGGATAAAGACTGAGAAAAGTTTCCTTGTTAGGGGTGAATGCTTTATATTAATTCATTTCTATAGGAAATTTGGTGAGATAGGCAGATTCAATGCCCTTTGCTTTATTAATTTCTGACCCCGTTTTTTCTTAGCTCAATTGCTTTGTTTGAATAGTTCAGGGTAAAACTATTGTGATTAGATTTGATTTCTTCTAATTTACTGTTAAGTTTGACTCAACTAATTGATGGTCTGATTATACATATGAAATTGATCCTGGTATGGCTCTGACATCAGTAACCAGTTAGTGATTCCATTAATTAATAAACATCAAGCACCTATAATGTTGTCATGTCCTGTCGAGATATAATCAATATAATTTTTTGTGATGTTTATTCATGTTTACCATAACTTCTTGAATATTCTTCTGAAAGAAAGTATTCATGATAGATTGAGTTATACTTCTGAAGAGTTTAGAACTTTTTTGACCTCTTTGTTTCTTAAGCCTGAAACATATTATACAAAACAGCCTTTGCCATTTTCTTTTGTGCCCAGGTCCATACTGAAGTCACTGAGTATCAATATATATGATAACTTCCTTTACAGGATTTTGTCAAAATCTTCATTGAATTTCTTTACCTTAGCATCTCCCAAAAGATCCCTTTAATTTCAAGAAAGCTATAATCCACTGTCTCCCAAGTCTTCTTCTTCATATTCCCCAGTTCCTTAAGCCAATCCTCATTTGAGCCAGGGTGAGGTAGACTGTTCTTTTTCATGCAGACAGAAAAGGGCGAATGGGGAGAGAGGGAGGAAGGAAGGAAGAAAAGAAGGAAGGAAGGAAGGAGGGAAGGAAGGAAGGAAGGAAGGAAGGAAGGAAGGAAGGAAGGAAGGAAGGAAGGAAGGAAGGAAGGAATGAAGGAAGAGAATTTATTAAAATTTTAACTATGAATGTGTACTGTGGACACAAGAAAACAAGATCATACCTACTTTCCAGAAGCTAATTTGATTTCACATGAGTATTTCACTATTTTTCCATTAAAGCCCTCTTTAGATATGGAAATGACTACATTAATAAGGATTATATCATAAGCTTTAGCACATTCTTTTAAACTAGAAGGATTTCAAGGATGATACTGGAAATGAACTCTATGTCTGATATCCTGGGCTACTTCAATTTTGAGAAGCTGATAACTTGGTTGGTGTAAAAGGGGGCTGACCACTGTGGAACTAGTCCTTAGAGCAAGTGTAGAGGGTGACTGCCTGGATACAGTCCAACATTTGGGGAACTGATTTCAAGTCATGAATTAGTGAGAAGTTGGTACTATGAGATTATGAAAATTCTTCTCTGACTCAGAAGGTGCAGAGCTGGAAATGAATTTGCCCAAAATAGCATGACCTGTCAATCTGATTTTTTTTTTGGCACCATATGGAAGAGTGGTCACCATGTCCTTGGAAGCACATGGTTCCCTTATTTCTTTTGTGCTTGTTCTCCTATGATCTTAAAGAGTATCTGAATACAAAACTAATAGCCACGTGACCTTCAAAAGGTGGAAGAGTCACCAGAATCATTCCACTGACAACAGTAGTAAGTTGCAGAATCCAACAGAGGTATTATCAGCAGCTAATAACAGATGAAATTGGCTGTAGATGGATATATAAAGACAGTCCCTTAAGGACCTTAATGACCTCAGGGATTTGTAAATTCTAGTGAGCAGAGCCAGCTGGCCACCAATACTTGGATCCCAGAAGAAAGCTAGATATAAGGAGAACTTTTAAGAATGCTGTGTGAAGCTCTCCCCAGACTCCGCCATGTTGGGGCTGTTGAGCTGCGCTGCCACAGCCTTGGCCTCGGGCGCCCTTCGGGGCCTCAGCGCCTCGGCGCTGTTGCCCCAGACCCAGACCTTGTTGCGGGAGGCCCCAGCCATGAACCAGCAGGCCCGGGACTATGCAGCCTTGACATCCCCTGCCCCCAAGTGCGGGGCGGTCAGCAGGCACATCGTGGCGGTCATTGGGGCCATGGTGGACGTGCAATTCGATGAGGGGCTCCCTCCCATCCTCAATGCCCTCAAAGTGCAGGACAGGGAAACCAGGCTGGTTCTGGAGGTGGCCCAACATCTGGGTGACAACACAGTACGGACTATTGCTATGGATGGTACTGAAGGCTTGGTCAGAGGGCAGAAGGTCCTAGATTCTGGTGCCCCAATCAAAATCCCTGTGGGACCTAAGACTCTAGGAAGAATCATGAATGTGATTGGAGAGCCTATCGATGAAAGGGGTCCAATCAAAACCAAACACTTTGCTGCAATTCATAATGAGGCTCCTGAATTCATAGAGATGAGTATAGAGCAAGAAATCCTGGTTACTGGCATCAAAGTTGTGGATCTTTTGGCCCCATATGCCAAGGGTGGCAAAATTGGTCTATTTGGTGGTGCTGGTGTGGGAAAGACTATTGATTATGGAACTAATCAACAATGTTGCCAAGGCCCATGGTGGTTATTCTGTGTTTGCTGGTGTTGGTGAAAGGACCTGAGAAGGCAATGACTTGTACCATGAGATGACTGAGTCTGGTGTCATCAATCTAAAGGATGCCACTTCCAAGGTAGCGTTGGTATATGGCCAGATGAATGAACCACCTGGCGCTCGGGCTCGGGTAGCCTTGACTGGCCTCACTGTGGCTGAATACTTCAGAGAGTATTCTGAGGGTCAAGATGTACTGCTTTTCATTGATAACATCTTCCGATTCACTCAGGCTGGCTCAGAGGTGTCTGCTTTACTAGACAGAATCCCCTCTACTGTCGGTTACCAGCCCACTTTAGCCACTGATATGGGCACCATGCAGGAAAGAATTACCACAGCCAAGAAGGGTTCCATCACCTCTGTGCAAGCCATCTATATGCCTGCTGATGACTTGACTGACCCAGCTCCTGCCACCACCTTTGCCCATTTGGATGCTACCACTGTGCTGTCCTGGGCCATTGCTGAGCTGGGCATTTACCCTGCAGTGGATCCTCTGGACTCCACTTCTCAGATCATGGACCCCAACATTGTTGGCAATGAGCACTATGATATTGCCCGAGGTGTGCAAAAGATTCTGCAGGACTATGTAAGTCCCTTCAGGACGTCATTGCTATCCTTGGTATGGATGAGTTGTCTGAAGAAGTTAAGTTGACAGTGTCTCAGGCCAGGAAAATCCAGCGTTTCTTGTCACAGCCGTTCCAGGTTGCTGAGGTATTTACAGGACATATGGGGAAGTTGGTGTCCCTGAAAGAAACCATTAAGGGATTCCAACAAATCTTGCCAGGTCAGTGTGACCATCTCTCAGAGCAGGCCTTCTATATGGTCGGACCCATTGAAGAAGCCATGACAAAAGCTGAAAAACTGGCTGAAGAGCATTCATGAGGAGTTACCTTCATCTGCCACACATCCTTCAATTTCAATTGTCTGAGCAAACTACACTTTGGTTTGAGAACTTTGGTTGGGAAATCTGTGTACTGTCTGAAGACTATTTAAACTTTGAATAAAATGTACATCTCACAAAAAAAAAAAAGAATGCTCTGTGTAAAGCAAAGAAAAAAAAAGCTTCCTGCACCAGAAGTCTGAAGGTACCCTTTTGCCACAAAGTTTCCCTATATGAGTGCCTCACTATCACTATATTTTAGTTTTGAATTCAATCTCCGCAGAGATCCTTGGTTCTGCAAGGGAAGAGCAAGCCCCTAGTTTGGAAGAAGTGCTTTTTTTTTTTTAGGGCAATTGGGGTTAAGTAACTTGCTCAAGGTTACACGACTAGGTGTGTGTGTGTGTGTGTGTGTGTGTGTGTGTGTGTGTGTGTGTTAAGTGTCTGAGGCCAGAGCCGAACTAGGGTTCTCCTGACTCCGGGGCCAGCGCTTTACTCACTGTGCCACCTAGCCGCCCCAGAAGAAGTGCTTTTTAAACTACTATTCTTATTATCTTTTCAATGAATCACATTTATAAAAGCTGATGTCTATTTTTAGCCTTTTCCCACTAGCTGAGTGATAATGGGGAACCATGATGAGGCTTTGAGTTACTGTACAAGAAATCTCAACTTCTAGGGGTTGCCTCTAGGACATTGAAGCCATCAATAAACCTTCAAGACTCCAACCTGTTGGTGGAAGTAGGAGCTGGGAGAATACTCCCCAAAAAAGTGTTCCATTGATCTCATGGTAAAGGGTTTTTTCAGTCATAGCAATCTTAACTCTTGATCAATTCTCAGAGTGGTTGTGATTTTAGACTGTGGATGGAGTATTCAAAATAATGAAATCGTGGATCCTTGAAATTCTGAAATATCTCAGTATTTGGAAATGATGAATTATCATTTGTTATCAAGTTACATGACTGCAGTGAAAACTCGTGTCATATATTTTGCTAGTTTCTTTAAGGAACATAAAGTACAGCAGGCAATTCTTCTGGCTATGCAAGGTTTGCTCAAGGCAAAGAAGACATTTTTACTGGTAAAAGTATTTTCCTTTTATTCACTGCAGACAGAATAAAAGTCTCTTATCAAATCCATATGCTTCAAATAAATTTATACTTTCATATTTTAAACTGTAGTCTCATACTGAAGTGGAGCGAGAATCAATTATTATTGAGAAGTATAAAAAGAGAAAGTTGATCATTTATATTATTGCACACTGATGATGGCACCTTTCCCATAATATACTTCTTTTGCTTTCTCTTAATGTCATTTTATAGTAATGTAATTCTTAAACACTTGATTTTGTGGAGGGCAAAGAATCTATATCTTTTTTTTTGTAAGCTTTCAAAAGTTATGGTATAGTCTGAACATAACTACTCAAATAGAGAAAAAGGAAAAAAAACTATGGTATGGAAACATTTTTGGTAACTTGGATAGATTATATGCTGAAAATACTCTAGAAATATGATTTATATTAGAAAGTATAAATGTTCCGTATGTGTTTATTAAGAAAGGTTATTGCATCATACCTCACAAACGAAGCAAACATAAGATTGGATCTTGGCACAAACGTTACACTTACAGAATTTTAATTTCATTAACATCTGTATAAATACTTGTTGATAGGCTGTTTATGGCTTCTTGGTTAACCAATCCAATCTGTGTTTTTGGAAGTCTGACAGCACTGGCATGAAACCAGGAATTCTGTGAGGGCTATTTGTATGGGACTAGCAACATCCCTATTCTTTTGAATGGATTCAAATGTACATGAAATTAATTACTAGGGAAAAAATGGCTTAATGGATACAGAACAGGATTGTTAGGAAGAGAACTTAAAAACAGGAACTTTGGGGGTGATGCCAAATTTAAGACATGTAAGCCTCAAAGAATGACTGAAACACTAATCGTTCTGTTGCTTGTTCCAATATATTTCATGGTTGTGGAGTAAAAAAAAAAGGTTCCAGGATGACAGTTACTTGACAGTTTTCAAAGTTTTTTGCTAATATTAAATATGGGTCTGCCTTGGTGGAGTAATTAAATCACTTGAAGGACATAGTCAAGAGCAAAGAAAAAACACTGAGAGTGAACTACTAATGTACATCTTTTAAATTATTTGGGCTCTGAATACAAAATTTCCTGTGTTGTGGGATTACCAGATTTAAGGGAACCTATATGGGGACATTGGGACACCTGTAAGAATAGAAACCACTTTTCACAAGATATAAATGTGTTCAGTAAACTTCTTTTAATATATACTTCTCATTTAAAAAAAAAAAAAGAATCCTTGACCCTTGTCATTGTCAGGATGAATATTTCCACACTAACATTTCTAAGCTTAAATAAATGCCCCACGTTATGTAAATGAATATGTTCTTTTGAGCCCTCTATGGAGGCCAATTAGCTTAGGGAATAGTTGGGGGATTAAAGTCATCTGGGCTACATTTTGCAATACCATTCACCTTTCCATAATGCTTTAGCTTATTGTTTTCCTCACAACAAAGATAGGATACATTATGCCGATTTGATGGATGAGAAACTGTGGAGGTTAAATGCCTGACCTACCATCACAGATGCTAAATGTTGGTTTAAGTTGAATTGAATTTAAATTAAATTGGTTTAAGGTTTGAATCCAGGTCTTCTTATACTAAAATCAGTGTTGTCATTGCACCAAGCTGCTATTCTGTGTGTCTACACACATTTTCACTAATTCATTCATAATTCATTAGTTACATGCTGTGAGCAGAGCATTTTTGTACTAGGATGAAAAATTTAAATAAGATATGGTCCCTTTCTTCATGGATTTTATATTATGGGATAAAAATAAGATATCAAGAAGAGTAAGTATAACATCTATCACGTGGTAAATTGATTTAGGTGTTACACAATATTCTATGTAAGTTCTACACAATATTCTGCTTAAATAATGCACAGGAATTCAACCGAGAAAAATAGGAAGGGAAGACACTCTAGGCAAAGGGAACAGTGTGAGTAACTGTCCAGAGAAAAAGAAATAAAGAATGTGTTTAGGAGGATAGAAAGTAGTCTCTTTTGACTGCAGCATAGAGAAAGGCATACACCAAGATACAGTAAAAGCACACCACTGGACCAAAGGTTCACATTTCTACTCTGTCACATACTACTTGTGTGACCTTAGACAAGACACCACCTCTCTCTGGTCCTCAATTCTCTCAACTAGGACCTCTGAGGTCCCTTCTTGCTCTAATTTATGATGCTTTGGGAGTAATTTGAGATAAGAATAAAAATAAATATTGGTCTAGACTGTAGAGCCAGACTTTGAATGTCCCATGGGTGTGCTAGAAATCAGTCAATCAGTCAATGGACAATTGAAGTTTTTGAGCAGAAGATTGATATGACCAATGATACAACAAAGACTATTCTTAAGAAGATAGATATTGAAACAGGGAACTACTTTGGGAACTAAGATTTATACTGAGTCAATAGACAGCTAGGTGGTACAGTACATAGACCTCTAAGCAGAAAGCTGGTGAGTCCTGAGTTCAAATATGGCCTTAGACACTTACTAGCTGTGTGACTCTGGGCAAGTCACTTAAACCTATTACCACTCCAGTACCTCTGTCAAGAAAACCCCAAAAGGGGTTATGAAGATTCATACATGACTGAAAATGAAAAAACAAGAAATCTCAATAAAACGGCCAGTTAGAAATGTAGACCCACTCTAAGGTAGTGACATTAGAAATATAGAACAAGGGAGATGTTGTTGTAGAGATGGAATTGATAGGATTTAGCAAATACTTGGATATGATGGATTGAGGGAGGGAAAAGTTAAGGTTAACTCTATGGCTTAAAAAAGTAGTGACTAGGGGTGGCTAGGTGGTGCAGTGAAGGCCCTGGAGTCAGGAGGACCTGAGTTCAAATCTGGCTTCAGACACCTAACACTTACTAGCCATGTGACCTTGGGCAAGTCATTTAACTCCAATTGCCCTACTTTCCCCCCTCCAAAAAGCAAAAAAAAAAAAGTAGTGACTAATGGATAGTGTTGCCAAAGAAAGAAAATGTGAAGTCCAAAGAATGGGCAGGTATATAGGGGGAAAGAAAATGAGGTCACTTTAGGATATGTTGAATCTGAATTCTTGGTAGGACATTTAGGGAAAGGAAAATATCTGAAAGGCATAGAGAACATTTGATTCTAAGAAGGGAAATCAGGACTGGAAATATGGATAATAAAGTAATTAGATTCAATTCAACAAATAATTATTAAGCACCTACTATTTGGAAAGCCTTTTGCCAGGTGTTGGAGATATAGAAACAAAAAGACATTCTCTGCTGTCTCAATGAGCTAATATATTACTGGGGAAGGGGGAGAAAAACACATCTATGACTAAATAAACACAAAATAATTTTGGCAAGGAGAGAACAAGGAAGGAATCAGGAAATGTCTTGTGGGGAGACAGGATGGCCCCTGGGCTGAACCTTGGAGGAAACTATGGGTCCCAAGAGCTGTAAGGTTGGGAGGGACAGTGGCACTAAGGAATATATTGTGAGGCTCAAATGAGGTTGATACATTTTGTCAACTTTAAAGGACTTTTAAAATGCTTATTATTATTATTATTATTATTATTATTATTTTCCAGTCAACAGGCATCCAGTCTGCTGGTAACTTTATTCCCTGAATCTGCTACTGAGTACTTACTAAGCTCAAGTAACATTTATAAAACAATACAAGGATGTGCTAATAAATGTTTAACAACCAGATTCTCCCAGGGGGAAAAAAATGTGCGTTTAAGTTTATTCTGTATCATTAATACTTTGTTAAGTCTAGACAATAAAAATAAATAAACAAATCAAGCTATTTGGTAGTGATGGCAGATTTCTGAGGTGTAAATGGTCACACTAAAAGTTTAACAGAAGGCTCCAACAAGTTCCTGCTTTTACATTAAGAACAGGAGACAGTCTATACAAAATGCAAAATGTTAAAATGAATCTAACTGAATCTGTTCCTCCCACCCAATTCAATTCAATCTAATACACCTACTATACAGAAGATAATTTACCTGAAGCTAGGGCTACAAAGGGGTGGGGGCAATTTCCTGCCCTCAAGGAGTTTGCAATTTAGTCATATATTGCTTTATCTCAAAATTTGGAGTCTGTCATTTTTTTTTTGGTACTTTTCATGAGTGAAAGAAACACAGAGTGAGGGTCATAGGTTCATTTTCCTCTGTTTGAAAAGAATCAATTATTTAAAAGATCTATAAGAAGCAACAGGCCCAGATGAGTATGTGTTTTCCACTAATATCTGGTAATAACCTTGAAGAAGGTTCTCTTAGCAGGACTCTTGTTTCTTGCTATAATTAAATTATGCTTGGAAAATAATTCCGCTAGCCTCCTCCCCCCACTCTGGGCTCCCTCAGGGAGTGATAGTATTATAGAGTATTATAGGTTATCCAAACTCAGAGCCACATAATGAATTAATGAAATCTGTGGATGTAAGTAGGTTGTCTTTTATATAATTATTTTAAAGAAATGATAAACATATTATTACGGTTATCTTTTGTCTTATGTGCAGGCTTGTATTTTGAGGTCCCTACCAATGCTATGAACTTTCATGGTCCTGCATACAGTCATCTCTAATTGAACTCATTCAGATCCCTTTAAAAATTGACAAGGTTTAAAAAGTTCATTTTAAAAAGAGAATACCCATTTTAAACAGGAAATTCTCTTCTGCCCCCAACTCCCTTCTATTGAACTCATTCAAATGTTCTGAAAGAAGGCTCACTTGAGAACTGAACTGACATTTTTCTGGTACAAACTTAAGGAACCCAAAGAATATTTTATGAAGATTATTTTAATGATTATCTGATATGTATTATTTATATATGTATATGTGTATATATGTATATATATATACATATGATATTTCCCTTTCTTCTATCACCCAATTAATACCCCAAAGTACCCACATTTACAGCAGATATCCTAGTCTTCTGCTTCACTTAGAAAATGAAGGCCAGCCATCCAACCTAAGTTGGCCACCTTCAGTGATCTTCCTTCATTTCTAAACCTCCTTAACATCACCTTTTTTCTCCTTCCTTAAAGTCACAGAATAAAAATCTGATATTCATTTCAATGTATGCAAAGTACTTATTTCTCATAGCACCCCTGAATCTTACCATTAAAATGGAAAAAAAAAGTGTGAATCTCCTCTTTCTGTATCCACAAACTACTATATCACCAAGCTGCAGGTATTATTACTATTCCTATTTTACTGATGAGGAAATTGAGGCTTTGAAAGAAGGGAAAGGAGAGGGAAAGGAATAGGAATTTATATAGTGTTCATTACATGCAAGGTACTGTGCTAAGAACTTTTTAGAAATATCATCCTATTTGATCCTCACAACAACACTGGGAGGTAGGTATTAATATTATTCCCATTATACAGGTGAACTGAGGCAAACAGAGGTCAAATGGCTTGCCCAGGGTCACACAGCTTCCAAGTGTCTGAGGTTGGATTTGAACTCTAGTCTTCCTGACTCCAGGTTCAGCTATCTACCTAAAGGCTTCTCTACACCCACACAACTACAGAGTATCTCTGGGATTCTAAAGGCAATGCTTTCTCTCTCTCTTTTTTTTTTAAGCAATTGGGGTTAAGTAACTTTCTCAAGTAACATGGCCAGGTGTTTCTGGGTGGGTGCTAAGTGTCTGAGCCTGGATTTGATCCCCAGGTCATCCCGACACTGGAGCCAGTGCTTTTACTCGCTGTGCTACCTGGCCACCCCTGGCAATGCTTTTTCTACCATCCCACCACACTATCTCTCAGAGGCAGAGATATTCCTTCACAACATTCTTCACAACCTTCACAACCCCCCCTTCTCTCATGTAGCACTTTCAGTCTTTCCCTTGCTTTAGATTCTTATTATCTACCTAGAAAAAGGATCAAATCTCCCAATACTGAAAGAATTCTTTGATTCTTCTAGTTCATCTGGCCAATGAGTGTCATCTCATTCCTCCCCTTCACTGCTAGATTTCTTGAACTCAAAATAAAATAAAACATATTTATAGTCATTACTTCTATTTTCCTCACTCCCATAAACCTTTCTTAAGGCATTACCACTGGGTTTCTGCTCTAACTCTTCTACTGAAACTCTTCTCTCAAACATAACAAAAAACTTTCTAATCTCCATATCCAGTGGGATTTGCTCAATCTTTATCCTCCTTGACCTTTCTGACCTTTGACACTGTTGACCATTCCCTCAACTGAATACTATCTCCTCTCATTTCCTCCTACTACTGATGAGGGATGGCTCACAATGGTTCAGCAGGAACTCTGATCTTTATCTTAAGAGCAGAGCCTGCAATTCAGTCTGGAAAGAATTCAACTCAAGCCTAATTGGAGTCAGAGTAGTAAAAGTTTATTATATGCCTTACAGCAGGCAAGGATCCTTAGGGGACCTGCAACCTCAAAGGGTTAGAATTAAGATTTATATAGAATCATCCATAGTAGAACCCCTGCCAATTATGCTAACTAGGTGATTAAGGGTGGGATTAGGGAGGAGTTAAGGTGGGGACAGTGTTTAAAGGAACATGCAATTTTAATGTAATGTATTGCCCATGGTTCACTGGGGAAAAGCCCAAGGCGGGGCTACCTGGAGTTGTGGTTTTAGGATTGAAACGTCATTCAATCAGCTAGTGGTCAAGGGCTGATGGAGAAGTACCCAGTCTGCTACCTTGACAAGATTGATGTCTGGGAACCAAGGCTGAGACTCAGTGTGTGGATAATAGGCTAAGGAGTTAACCCAGAGATAGGGTCCTGAAGGATTCATTGAGGCAGCCAAGGAGTCAACCTAGAGATAGGGTACCAAAGGATTCATGGGGGCAGTGGGACACTATACAAGGGGGAGATAATAGTTGCCTAAGCTGGAATGTTTATAGATACTTTTGTGAAGGATTCATAGGACTAGCTTGTTATTGTTCCAAGCTGAGATAGTTGTTAATGGGCAGAGTTAATGCTCTGAAGCTAGGGGCAGGGGGAGAAGGGACAGCGTTAATGCTCTGAGACTGGGGAGGGGGGGGGAATGGAGTGTGATTTTACAAACTGGTTTTACAAATTGATGTTACAAAGTTTTACAGACTGATATTACAAATATAGATTCCAAGCACCCCATCATTCCTGATGTTACAAATTGGTATTACAAATTGAGTTTACAAATAGATTTTACAAACATAGATCCCAAGCACCCCATCACTACCCTAGAGTCTCCTTGTTCTCATTCATTGGATGCTCATCTTCTTCCTGCCTCTTTAGAGTAGATATCTTCCCTTTTCTCTTTATGCTCTCTCCTTTTTACAGCCTCATTCACTTTCATGGTTTCAGCTCTCATCAATAGGAAAATGACTTCCAAATCTATATACCTCTTCCTGACCTCAATTCTGATCATCACATACATATACCTCCAAATAATTATAAAATGTCTCCAGCTGGATGTCCCACCTTAAACTGAACATGTTCAAATACAAATTCATTTCCTTTCTTCATTAACCTGCTCTTTCTTCTGATTTTACTGTTTTAATCAGTGGCACCACCATTCCTCAAGTTTCCTATATAAATAGATTTGAAATTATCTTTGACTATTTCCTTGCTTTCAATTCTTATAGCTTGGTTTTAACTCTGCAATATTTATCATACTTACTTCCCCCCCAAAAAATTATCTTTTCCACCTCTCTAGATCAACTTTTCATTATCAATTATCTTGGTTATTATGCTATATTTCACTGCTATATATCATTTTCTAGAATGTTTGGGTTCACTATCTATTCAACCACAGCTCAGAAGCCAACATTTACCTCTGCACCTCCTTGTCCAGTCAAAATTAATCATGTTAAAATATCAGTTCTTTGATAGTAGGGATGATTTCATTCTTTGTATATTTCCCCAGCATACAGCATAGTACCCATCACATAGTAGGCATTGAATACATGCTTGCTGATGGATTTGGAAGGAATGTAAAAGGATATTTACTAAAAATAAAGTGTGAGGCACATTTTTAATAAGAAATATCATTCTTGTTTCTCATGTTCCAAACTACAACCTCCTATACTTCAGGGGAATGCAGGCTGCAAGTCCTCCCAGATATATTTCCCACACCTGTTTATTAGCTCATCACAGTAAGTAACAGAAAAGGAAAAACCATTTTGTGACTGTATTCTCACTCATAACTGCTACATCAACATGTTCTAGCAATCTAGGGAAAGAAAGGCAAAGGGGAGTTAGCTAGGTTGTGTAGGAATTAAGAGAGCCATGCTTGTAGTGAGGAAGATATGAGTTCAAATCTGCTTCAGACACTTAGCAGCTGTGTAACCCTGGCCAAGTTAATTGCAATCTGCCTCAATTTCCTCAACAGCAAAATGAGGATAATAATAGCACCTACCTCCCAAGATTGTTGTAAGGATCAGATCAGATCAGATGCTATTTGTAAAGTGCTCAGAATGGGGCCTGGAATATAAGAACTGCTTAGTAAATTCTTGTTCCCTCCTACCCCTTAGCTACTTTTCCAAGTAGCTTCAGAGCATGAGAGGTATTAGTCTCAACAGTTTATCTGCAAAGCACAGCAATCTTGTAAGTGTACTGTGGAGGCTAAAAGAGAAGGGCCATGTGTCTTCTCTCTTCTGGAGAGAGTGACTATATCTCTAAACTAGACTTTGTTTCAGTGAAAAATAGTCAAAATCCAATCCAATCCTGTCCCCCTGTTAAGTTAATTTTTGCTCTTTCTCTGCTTTCCTGCTTTGCTCGGTTTAGAGTAAAACCAAGTGTCCTTTTTTTTGTTCTTTAGAGGCTGATGACTGATTAGGAAGATTCTGCCTTTCCTCCAAGAGCAGCTGAGAACAGAATTGACTGTCCTCCATTTTTCTGCTTCCTATACTTTATATGTGTGTGTGTGTGTGAGAGAGAGAGAGAGAGAGAGAGAGAGAGAGA
>NW_027185889.1:3917691-3961949 GCF_028583685.1 Petaurus breviceps papuanus | reverse complement strand
AGAGAGAGAGAGAGAGAGAGAGAGAGAGAGAGAGAGAGCAGGAAATTGTGGGCAGAGCTCACATGGCTGAGGAATACTATTAATTAAATGAGCTCTCCTCTCTATTGCTTTAACAGCAATAAGGCTTTCAGAAAGGACCTTATCTATAAGACAAATTTGTAGCTATGAGGTAGCTTTTTGGCTTCATGTCTATTTTTCTCCTCTCTCTCCCCTGGTATCTGGGTCTTATTTTCCCATAGTCCATCACTATTGAGTATCTGTCCCCCAACCTCCTACCTGACAATGGTTCCCATACAACTAGGGCACCTGATGGGATAGTGTTATCTCTTACTAACTGTCCATTGATCTAAGTGAGATTCTGTTCATAAAGAATAAACATATTTCCCTACAACTGAAAAAGTATCCTAAGAGGTTGTCCATTCCTGCCCTCTCTCCTCGTACCTTATAGAAGGTATATCTTATACCACTGCCAAAATCAGCTTTCTTATACATGAATATGACCATATCACTCCTATGTTAAAATTTCTGTAGTGGCTCCCTACTACCAAGTAAAATTCAAACTCTTCTTAGGAGAAAATCTTCCACGATCTGGTGTCACCCCATTTTTTCAGTTTCAAAAAACAGTACAAATAAATATATAATTTATTAAATATCTAAGTCAGGTAATAGAATACTATTGTACTATAAGAAATGATGAGAAGTAGATTTAAGAAAAGCCTGGAAAGACTTACATGAACTGATGCAAAGTTAAATTAGTAAAACCAGGAGAATACTGTATATAGTAATAGTAATAGTATATCATCTATGATTGACTTAGCTCTTCCCAGAAATACAAAGACCCAAGAGAGTAACAACAGACTTATGGTGGAAAATTATACCCACATCCAGAGAAAGAACTAACAGAGTCTGAATGAAGATCAAAGCTTACTATTTTTTACTTTTGGGGGGCATTTTTTCTTTTGTTCTGTTTCTTCTTTCACAGAATAACTATTATGTAAATATGTTTTACCTGATTGCACATATATAACTATATCAAATTGCTTACTGTCTTGGTGAGGGAAAGGAGAAAATTTGGAACTTGAAATCTTATTTACGGGGCAGCTAGATGGCATGGTTAATAGAGCCCCGGTCCTGGAGTCAGGAGAACCTGTCTAGGTTCTAGCCTGTCACTTCACGCTTACTAGCTGTGTGACCTTGGGCAAGTCACTTAACCCCAACTGCCTTACCTTCCCCCCTCCAAAAATAATATTATTTAAAATTAATTCTTAAAATTGTCTTTACATGCAATTTTTAAAAAATCCTATTTAAAATATTTAATTAAGGCTGAGCTTGATGTGAGGCACTGGGAAAGAGAAATAGTATAGGTTTATTCAATCAAGAAGCATTTAGTGAATGCATATCATATGCAAGGCACTGTCCTAGGCACTGGGGATACAAAGATAAAAGCAAAATGGAGCCTGGTTTCAAGTATTTACATTTTAATGGGGAGGTAGCTAAATGACTGTGGACTAGTCTCTTGATTTGACTTGACAACGTTTAAATGCCAAGCAGATAAAGAAACTTAAGAGACTGTAAGAAACTAGTTAAATAACTTTTAAGTGTCAGAGTGCAAAAGTCAAATCCAGGTCTTCCTGCTTCTGTGTCCCATCATTAGACTCTATAGTTCCTTTTGGTTCCCTCAAAACTTTAATTCCTTAAAGAGAGCATCATCATAAAAACATTTGTTTTGAAAAGATGGGCTGTTGCACCAGGAAACAGCTTGGGAACATTACAAGTATGTTGAAATTTTCCAAATGCAGTATACTTCATGCTGCTTCTACCACTCAATCCTAGGGCCCATCTCACTGACCATCTGCTCTAGCTGTACCGGTTAGCTAATTCAATGAATTGTTCTTCCAATCGTATGTCAAAATCTGGACAACAGGCATTTTTTATCCATTTGATTCTACTGTTAAGACTACATGGATGCTCCTGTGATCTACTCTTTTGAACAATCACAGATTTCATTGAGGAGGTCTTAAAATGTTCTGGGGATTATTGCAATTAGCATACCATTATCTACATAGGCGAACATCTGGAGGATCTCACCATGTACAAGGAATCCATCTTCATTTAGTAGGACTTTGTGCAAGGAATGTTCCACAATAGTAGTAATCAACATTAACTAACAAGTATAACCCAGTTTCATGACTCAATTGAGGCTTATAAGCAGATCTCCTTGAACAGAGTTATTTTGGGGGGTTTTGATTGTCAAGTAATCTTGTATAATATGAATACATGCAAGAGACTCCTCCTTTAAGGCTCTATTTGGCTTTATCAAGTTAAATGCTTTTTTATTATCAATAAATAACAAATATATCTGGATCTTTTCTTTTTATGTCTCTCAGCCAATTGAATAACTGTCCAGATTTGTTCTACTTTAGAGTTGTCATGTAGGTTGCTATATTGATGTTTTCCTGTCTTTTCAGAGGTATTAATATAATCTAATTTCTTTTTCTGTCCTTCTGGTATTATGTGACATTTAAATTTATATTGACATTTTATAAAGTCATATTATATATATATATATATATATAATGCCTTTTTATAGATTAAGAAACTGAGGTTCTAGGATAGTGAATAGCTTACATATTAATTAATTAATTAATTAATTAATGCACCTTTTAAATGTAAGAGGAGGGTTTTGAACCCAGGTGTTCCTGAATTATAAGTCCTACACTCTACTATGTCAATCTGCCTCTATCACCCCAACATTTAGATATAAAGCAATTCTTCAATGCTTTCAAGACCATCATCTCTAGTGTATGTTATCTTGTCTATTAGAATTTAAGCTCCATAAGGGAAGGGATATTTTTTGCTTTTGTCTTTATATTTCAGGTGCCTAACACCCAACACTGGCACATAGTAGCATTTCATAAATGCTTTCTGATTAGCTGATTCCACCTTCATTTCCTATTTTCAAAGGAAGTTCAATAAGGAAATTAGTTAAGAGTATAAAGGAAATAGCACTGAATTTAGAGTCAGAATATCTGTGTTTCAGTTTTGTCTATGTCACTGAATAATTATATGACTATAAACAATTGGCTGAATTGCAATGTCCTCACCTGTAAAATGGGAAGAACAATATCTGACTGTGTTCCTCCCAGCATTATTGTAGAGTTAAATGAGATGAGTTATACAGAGCTTTGTGAATGGCAAAACCCTGTCAGATATTATTATTATTACTAATGATATAAAGATACAGCCTTTATAGATTTTTTTCTGTTCCAATGGATGTCATTGTAATATATTTGCCAAAACTGTTATCTAAAATACTAATTATTTGAAAAAACGTGTTTAACTTTTATAAAGAATAGATAAAGTTAAGTATGAGGCAATATAAGTAATGGATCTGGACTTTTACTGTTTTGTTAGGTTCAATTTAGAACTAAAATGCGATATTTAACATTTAAAATGGCAACATGAATGTTGATTTTCTTTTTAAATAATAAAAAGGAGACAAAATATTTTATGAGCACAAATACATAGTCAATTATACATATGATGTACATATGATATGAACATTTTATTACATAAATGATTTTAAAATACATAATTCAAGTAATGGTCTATACAAAGTATGTTTTCCTTTCAATTTCCAAACTGTCATACTAAATGAAGCAAAAACTGTAAAGGCAAAATTTGAGAAAAGGGGAAAAATAGATAGAATAAAATTTTAGTTCAATTATTATTCTAAAACAAAATAACTATAATTCATTCCTATTAGACTGTCTAATATTTTTATTAAAAAATATCACTTTTACTAAGGCTTTTATATGGATTATGAAAAATTAAACCAATGATTACATGCATTCATTATATTCAATAGTTTCTTTTACAAAATCCTCTGAAATTTATCACATTCAATATTTTTTTCCACAAAGTTCTTCTGTTATATCTAATGGTAATGTAAGTGGCCTTAGATTCTTGAAGACTATGCTAGTGTAATATAAGCTTTCTAAAAGATTCTACCATGGTGTGAAGGCTTGTGCAAAAAATAGCCACTGAGGATAATCCATGGAAGCAACAAAATTCTGAAAGGATCCAATGAGAAACCTCTGGAAATGGTAATATACTAAAGAAAAGAAAATCACCTCAGATATAAATGACTACAAGTTGTTGTTAAAGGAACATCAATGACTACCAGGACATTTTTTTTCATGTTCATGAGAATGTGCTATATATATGAACATATGAAAATGTGATAATAGGCAGGTTTCTTCAATTAATCCTTTAAAGCTGATCATGTCATTACAAACCTGCAATTGGCTAGAAATTGCAGCAAATTTAATAGCCTACTGTTGATTATTTACTGGTTATTAAAAAAAAAATCTGATTGGACAGATTTAAAAAGGAAACTCAAAAGATCTCCTCCAACAAGTAATCTTTCATGAATATGTTGGGATCCTACTGGATTCCTTGATGAAGGCCACTGAGATAAATTTTAACAATTATATATCCTGGGAAAAATCTGTTTATTAAAATAATCTATCTAATTTGGTTATCCAACATACCTTTCCAGCTTTATTTCACATGACTCCTCTTCACACACTTCCAAGCAAACTGGTCTTCTGGAATTCACTAAATTTGGGGTCACATCTCTCCTTCAATATATTGGTACAAGCAATAACAGCTAGGTCTAGATTAAATTCATTCCTTATCTCCTTTTCTTCCCCTGAATGCTTGTCATCCTTCAGCACTCAAGTCTAGTATTAAGCCTTAACTAAGCCTTCCCATGATTCCCAGATGTTAATGCTCTTTCCCTACTCAAATATCCTTATATTTGAATATATGTTGTGTTGACAAAGAGAATGCAAGCTCCATGAGGATAGGGACCGTTATTTTTGTCTTTGCATTTCCAGAACCTAGCAGACAACCTATAGATAACATAGAGTGTCTACAGGTACTTTATTTTTTGTTTAATTAAGTTAAGTGACATTATGATTATTAATGTCAAACAAGAAGGAAAAGAGAAAATCGTATGCATATGGAGTAGATAAACAACAGAAGAGATTTCCTAATGACAATGAGGTACTCTAAATATTCCTATTTGTGGAGTATCAATACAGATTATACCAAATTCCAGAAGATCACAGGTCTCCTCAATGAGGTTTCATATTTAATTCCAAAAGGTTGGCATAGCATCCCATATAGAATAAAACTAAAGCAGTCTATAGCATGTAGATGGAAGCCCACCACATAAATTATCACACGAGCTTATCTATATTTGGGTCAGACACAAATGAGTTATGTCTCTTCAATCACAATGATTTTCATGATCCCAAGCTATTTTCCAGCAAAATAATTGAATGCTTTAACACAAATATTCTTTCAGCATGGTTGTGAGTCTTTAGACACAAGAATAACAGAAGAATCAAAGTTGTGAGTGCCCAAAATGGAGAGCTGCACAATGTACTCAGATGATAAGCTCTGTAACCTTGAGTTTCCCCATTACCTCATCTCTGAAATGAGGATTGGGCCAGATGGTTTAAAAAAATAGGATATAAAAAGTTTATCTTTTGCAAGTTTCTCTACTTTCTTTGAAATAGCTTAAGACTTTTGGGGTACTTTATATAATGTTTCTATTTTCAGAGAAAATAGAGAAATTCATAACAGATAACTATGTAAATTATTTTCTAAATTCTCCTTGATTATTAACCCCTAACCTATTTTTTTTTGCCTTTTGGAGGGCAATTGGGGTTAAGTAACTTGCCCAAGGTTACACAGCTAATTTTTTTGTGTGTGGGTGTTAAGTGTCTAAGGCTGGAACCGAACTCGGGTCCTCCTGACTCTAGGGCCGACGCTTTACTCACTGTGCCACCTAGCCATCTTCCCCCCCCCAACCTATTCTTAGAAGAGTCTTTTAACATTCCAACTCTTTTTTTTTTTACACCTTTACTGGTAGTTCCCAAGCAATTTCTGTGGGTCTGTTGTGTGAAATATGCTATCCTAAGTACTGCTAAAAGGATTTAAAAAGAAATGGGCAACACTTTCTATAACCTCAAGAAATTTAGAGTTTGGCTGAAGAGGCAAAAATGCAGATAATCTTGAGAATGTTTCCATAACTGTGAATCTTACAGAACATACAAAATATTCAAGTGTTGAATTGTCTCAATTTTTATGAAGCTACACCAATATAAGTGAAACAGATAGATGGGATGAATTTTTCAATTATTTTTGGATAATGGATTGTTTTGTAAAATATACTTGCAACTACTCTTCAGCTTTTTTAGATGTTTCTAATCTGAATGTAGGCAGTTAGGTGGTACAATGGATAGAGTACCACTCCTGGAGTCAGGAAGACTCATCTTCCTGAGTTCAAATCTGGCCTCAAAAACTTACCAGTTCTGTGACCCTGGGGAATTCACTTAATCATGTTTATCTAAGTTCTTCATCTGTAAAAGGAGCTGGAGAAGGAAATGGCAAACCACTCTAGTGTCTTTGCCAAGTAAACCCCAAATGGGGTTATGAAGAATCAGACACAACTGAAAAACGACTGAACAATAACAATCTGAAGGACACATAAAATAAATAAAACTTTGAGAAAACTTTAGATATTGAACATTTCAAAAGATACTTATTCTTATGTACAAAATAAGATAGGAAAACATAATCAGTAACTACACATAAATTCCATATGCAACCCATTAAGCTAAATCATTAACCGAGTTGTAACAGCACAGTATTGATGTTGCAGTTCCATTTTAATATTTTATCTTGTGAATTTAAATTTCTACTGTATATGCTAGAGACAGTAGGGAATATCAAGGCTAGCATTCTGATCTTAGAGACAAGACCCCGCTTCGAGTCCGGCTATCATATTTATTACAGCGATGACTCCGGGGAAGTCACTTAAAATCTTCATGGACCTGGGGTAGCTAGGTGGTACAGTGAATAGAGAACTGGCCTTGGAGTCAGGAGGATCTGAGTTCAAATACAGCCTCAGACACTTAACACAAAAACTAGCCGTGTGACCCTGGGCAAGGCATTTAACACCAATTGCCCTCCAAAAAGCAAAAAAAAAAGAAGTATTAAAAAAATCTTCATGGACCTCAGTTCCCTCATCTTTGAAATAAGATAAATGAAAGTGACACTATCCACTTCAAAGGGTTTCTGGAAAGGAAAAACTTTGTGAATGTTAAAGAACTATATTAATAGGATCCAAGTCAGTTACATTTTAAATATATAACTAGTTACTTCAAATATTCATACACAGCTTGGATTTAAGGATACATTTTCTTGCCCAACTGCCAGTTTACTTAGTGGAGTTATTAAAAATTAATTGAAAATATCAGTTGTGTCTGTCATCGAAAGTTGGAAAGAAAAACAAATTAAGCCTGTGCCCAACACTTATTTTTAAGATAAAAAAGAAGAAAATTAAAAAAAAAAACTTAATTCCTAACACTTGTTCAGTGAATCACAGAATTTGGTAATCTTTTGGAATCATAGAATGAAAAGAATTTTATATTTGAGTGAGCACACTCAAAAAAGATGCTTAAATTTACCATAACTTCATTATTCTATGTTTTAAAATTGTATATTACAAAATAACTTCAATTATATTTGCCACAGGCAAAATTTTAAAGTTGACTCATTCTCAGACAATTCATATGGGGATAATTAAAAAAAAACTTATAAGGTTTTCTGTTTATTGGTTGTTGTTGTTTTGTTTTTCCCATTTTTATAACCAAACAGCTGATTAGATTTAAGGCAAACTTGCCAAATCTTTCAGAGACCAACCATAAAAAAATTAAACTAAAAAGATAATTTCTTTTCTTTTCCTGAAAGTTATAGATCAGGGATAAAAAGCAAGACATGATATTAGCTTTAACAGGTTCTATATAAAGAACAAAGATATTTCCTTATTTTCAGATCAATGGTTCATCCTAACTTGGTATTCTTTCTTATGCAGTGGTGTCAATGGATATTTTGGGGAAGAGGATTTGCCCTCCCCAGTGCTGACCCCAAAACATTAAGGCTATAACTGGAACATCCATTCATAATTTGTTATGGATTTCTTATCAATCAATTTATCCTAACCTGTCTCAAATCTATTTATGAAGGAACTGCTTGCAATGCAGATGCCTGGTTGTTCTAAACACCCACAATTTAATTTTAATTTTATTTTTCAATATTTTACAAGAGGAGTGATTTTTGTCTACAGGCATATTCCTTCTTTATGAGAATATTGAAATTCCTTAGTACCTTACTAGGTAGTATGTCTGTTTGAAGCTAAAAATTCACTACCTTGTAGTCAACAGCACACTGACCTTCTAGTGTTGTCTGGGCGTGTTCTCAAAAGAGACACAGGGTGTGCTTCAGGATATTACAGAAGTCAGGATGCTTGGTAGGCCCTACTACAACTTCTTCCAGACATCAGTCACCTTTAAGTTAGGAAGATGTAATGGAGTAGCATGCTAACTAAGGCACTTATTCATATTATTAATAATTTAATGAACTCTAGTCATGATCATTCAGCTTTAGTCACTACAGAAGCACAAACTCTTTCCGTCTTGGTAATGGTTTTTCTTGCTCTGTTGCTAATGCTTCTATTCTCTCCAAACCAGATCTCCAAAGACTATTGAAAAGTGGCTAGGCTGGCACTCTGCTTTGAACTTCCTGGGACCACTGTTCTTAGCCCTCAGAATTTTCTACTCAGCTGCCATCTGTCAAATACTCAATGTTTCCCATCTCCAGCCTCTTCCTTCTACTTCTGGCTCTGAGGACTATAATCAAATCAGTGATACAAATGATGATGGAAACAGTGTCAATTGCCCTCCCTATTGTTCCACTGACCATATCTGTTACTTTCTCTCCCTCCCTCCCTCCCTCTCCTATATATGTGTTCACACACACACACACACACACACACATTTCTGTGGTATGCATACAACTACACACATACACATAAATAACTACAAAAGCAAGACAGTCTCTGACCTGAAGGAACTTATGTTCTAATAGGGAGATATCTTGCATACATACATACACATACCTATAATACATATACACATGTGTATGTGTATATATATGTGTATATATCTTTCAAGATATATCCCATTCCTAGTACTTAGCACAAAGTAAATACTTTTATTTTCATTTGTTCATCAACTCTAATGAACTCAATGATAGATTTTTAGAGAGTATTTAATGATAGAAACTGGCAAACACTGGTAAATCCCAAAGCCTTGAAAGCCATAGGTTTATTGTCATATTAGTATGTACAGAAAATCACAGGCAAGATGGTTTTAGGAGAGAAGAGGCAGAAACAGATGAGGGGAACAAGAAAGGATTCATGTAAAGTCTGTACATTTACATTTGGGGTAGCTAGGTGGTACAATGGATAGAGAGTTGGGCTGAGAAACAGACTCATCAATTCCAGCCTCAGTCACCTACTAGCTGACTGACTCTGAGCAAGTCACTTAACCCTGCTTGTCTCAGTTTCTTTATCTGTAAAATGGACTTGAGAAGAAAATGTCAAACCACTTCAGTATCTTGGCCAAAAAAACCCCAGGGAGTCAAACACAACTGGAAAATTGACTTCACATATACCTCTTAGAGTTACCACTAAGGAATTAGATATACATGCATAGCACTTTATAGGAGTTACCTTCCCTTCTCTCTGCTACAAGTCATGCCCTACCACTTTTGTCTAGAGGCTCCCACTTACCTTTACCAGAAGCTGCCAAGGTAACCTTTTCTAACAGGAAGCACATAAGTGAACTCTGTTACAACATCCTCTCTGTTAGTGGCACCTCCCATTGGTTTTCCTACTTGTTCTGCTTTCCTCTTTCCTTCAGTACCCTTGATTCCCAAATTTTTGCTTAGACTTTGGACCTCCCACCACAGCAGGGATTGTGCCCTCTTGACTTCTGAACCAGGGCTCGTTGCTCTAATCTTACACATCTACCTGATGTACTCAGGGCTCTTCTTTGGCTCTAATCTTGGCTCTTCTACTTCTCTGCCTTCATCTCTCTAGAGTCTCAGTTTCCCCACCTATAGCATGAGGTGTTGGAACTAGATGATCTTTAAGGCCCTTTCTAGCTATGCTACTTCTTTCTCTCACCACTCAGGCCTTGACGCAGAATCTGTGGTCCCAGAAGTTAGGATCCCTTGGTTGTTGCCTTTCATTCTCAAAAAGGACCAAAATGACATCACTGTTAGAATCAAGTTTTACTATGTCCAACTGTGGCTAATCAGACCAGTACAAGCTTGAAACATTCTACCAAAGGCAGGGCACAAATAGTTCATGTGAACATTTTGGATGGATTTCTCTCAATTTATACATCTCGCATTTCTTTTGAGCTATTTCAATTCTGCTTTGCTCAGAGAGCACAGCACCTTCTCTGATGTGGTCACACTATACTGATAAGTCAATTCCAAAGTTCTTAAGAGAAACCTTGAGAGTGTCCTTGTATTGCTTCTTCTGATCACCAGGTGAACACTTGCCCTATGCAAGTTCTCCACAAAATAGTCTTTTTGGCAAGCCTATGTTTTGCATTCGAACAGTGTGGCCAGCCCACTGGAGTTGCACTCTCTGAAGTAGAGTTTGAATGCCTTCCAAAGTACAATGCCTCCTTGTACTTTGGAAGAAGATATCTCCAACAAAAAGAAGCCAAGGGCCCGAACAATAAGCTTTGCCCACATCTCCCAATGAAACAAGACGGACTCCTTATTAATTCAGACCCCATGGTGGGGTTCCCAATTCCTATAGTGGAATCTGGAAAGTTCTATAGTGGAACTTTGGAAAAGCAGAAGACCCTCCTCTGATTTGGATTTTAGACTCCATGCCTATGACAATTCCAGATTCCATGTGCCATTAGGGATATGACTCAGACTGCCTAAAGTTTTTGGTGTTTGTTTTTTCTGTCTTTGTTTGGAAGCCTGGTATCCTGGACCACTGACCTCACCATTAATTATCTAATGCCTAGGCCTATTCCATAGATGCAGAACCTTAGCTCATCTGCTCTTCCTGATCACCCTGGAACTGCCCATGAGGGCAGTGCTCTCGATTGGTTTAAAATGAATCTCTCTCATCCCGGCACTTGAGCTTGAATTTGAATCCACTACTATCTATGGCCTGCTGTGACAAAGAACAAGATCAGAGTAAGGTCAGCCCAGAAAAGATTCTAGTTGAACAAGTGTTAGTTAACCTGAAGCTGATTCCCGTAGGCTTGATATTCCTCTTGTCCTCCCTTTTTACCCATTCCTATGAAGTTCCACTTGTTTCAACCAAGGATAGAATTGGTACAATTTAAAAACTGGAACGATACTTGCAACAAGCCCTTAAAAATGACAGTGCAGGTGGCTGGCTGGCTGGGTGGGCATAATGGGAAAGGGCTTTAAGGGCCTAAAGAAAGTGCACAGACCTCTCTCTCTTACTGTGGAAAAGGAACAATTTGAACTTTTGTCAATCACAGAGCAAGTAAAAAGATTCAGTTATAGAAATACACATGGAGAAAGCAGAATTGGAAGAAGGCTGAATGTGTTAGCAATTTCATAGCTCAGTAAGTAAATCAATAAAGACAGGGCATATATTGAACTGCGCCATAATGTGTCATTTGTCTTTCTAGTATTCTATTCTATATTGTCACATTAGCCAGACAGTTATTAAGTTCTATGCCTGTCTCACAATAAGAATTAGGAATTTTTGTTCCTTGATTTCTCAGTTATGGTAAAATGATATGTCATTTCAGGTAAATTGTCTAATTTTTTTTTTATAATGCCGAGTTCAATGCATACACAATGAACAATGGAAAACTGACTTGCAATTTTGTCATTTATCAATAATCAGATAATCAATCAATCAATCAATATTTATTAAGGACGTTCTAAGTGCCAAGCAAGGTGAGATACTAGAAATACCAAAAAACAACAACAAAATGCATTCTTTCAGGAGAGATAAGATATATTCAAGATAAATACAAAATAAATACAATGACAAAGTGATCTTGGAAATCACTTAGGCATATTTAAGAACCATTCTGGTTCTAATGTTCATGTGAACTGAACTCATAAGTGAAATATATTAATAATTAATCATTCTACCCAGACTGCTGTGTATGTAGATTATGGCTAAAGCAGTTCCACCTCAAGTTATGGTCAGAACACTTGTAGAACCATTTTGTTCCCTTTGAGGGTTAAGTGGAATCTAAATCTATTTGGGTCTCCACTTTTCATTAAGTAAGACAATAGGAACCTCATTAACCTCCTTTTTACTTTGATTTTTTAAAATTAAGAACTATAAAGTAGTTTGTGCTTTTCTGAAGTCTGTACAGGATTAGGTCTAGCCAGGAATGTAATATTTAAATGCATAATTTTATATTTAAACATATTAGTGTGATATAACCTTATACACATCTTATTTTTCCTTCTATTTGAAATGATAAAACTACTTAAACTTTATTTTTAAAAATAGACATTAAACAAATACTCCTATTTATGGGATGAAAACTCAAATATTTCTGGGAGATGTAGGTCTTCAAAATGGTATAGTGCACCACAGAAGGGTATATAATATTGAAGCATGAGTAACACAGACTAACAAAGACTGACAACATTGACACAAGGGGACCCACCATTCTGGCTAAGAACCAGGAGTCACGCTTGTTATGCAGAACTCTCAAGGGTACCATGCAATCAGAGGTCACAATCGAGGCAACAGAAGCAATGTCACGATATCAGAGAATGGGCCAATTCAGATCTGCTCCCTGACAGTCAATGAGGTCAGGGCTTGCGGCAAATAATTGTATTAGACAGAAATATTCTCCGCACACTTTTAGAACTGTCATCTGAACAAACAAGGCCAGGTCATCTGTAGGTTAAATCTGAGCTCTTTTCCTGGCATCCAGTGCTACTTTCTACTCTTAATTTGTTCATTTTTTTTTTTCTGCAGAGGTTGAAATTCTCTTCTGCCATTGTATGTGTTATATAAATACTTGGTGAATAAATGAATTTTAAATGTTCATTTAAAATCATTTATTAATCATTTAACTAATTAATTAATCATTAATCATTTTATAATTGTATTATATACTCAAAAACATTCTTAGTTCCTAGTGATACTTCTTATATTTTAAACTGATAAAGTTATTGCATGAGAAATTAAAAACCTATTCTTGAGACAGGGAAAAAATATTTTTTACATTGAAATGAAACAAACTTTATAACTTGGGTCATTAATCTGAGGTGTGTGAACTTAATTTTTTTATAAATATATTTCAGTGTAATCGCTTTCCTATGTTATCCTATATATTTTATTTTATGATACATTTAAAAATATTATTTGGAGATAGTGTCCATAGGTTTCCCCATAATGTCAAAGGGGCTCAGGACACAAAAAAGGGTTAAAAAGCTCCATTCTATAATCTTTCTCAGGTGATCACTTTTATAGGACCATCTGACTTTCTGTTTATGTTATAAAATATGGAACATTCAGAAAATTAGCATTTAGGAAGAGATATTAATAAATTAGTAAAAGCTATATATTAATCACTCAATGTGTTTTCTGAAAGTTTAGTTGGAAAAAAAATACCCTGGCAAAATACAGTTCAGTGAATCAAATCAAAAGGAAAATGAATGTGAAAGGGTAGTATTTTTTAAAATTTGATATTGATGACTATGCAATGTGATGTTTTTATTAGAGTAAGGTGAATTGGAATGGAGTAGCATATTAATTTTTCAGAAACTTAAAAATTCATTTTAATGGTACATATTCTCTATCTACCATGAATGAGAAAGCAGATTGTCAATTATCTCTTATCTTTTTGTCCACTCTTAAAATGGAAACTTTTAAAAAATAGAATATTGGGGCCCAAATCCAGTAATATGACTGACTTTCTTGCTGCAATTATTTAATATATATTACTTTAACCCAAATAGAATGAATAAAAAGCCTCCTGAATTAATCATTGTTATTCTGACTCTGAGAGTTTAGATGCTTTATTTCAGTACCCAATTTCAACAGGTATTACCTAAAATGATGGTGTCGCTCAACAAGCTTTTCTCCTTGCACATGTTTAGTCTTACATTTTTTTTCACTTTTCTAAATCTTCAAATTTAATATGTACTTAAAAACATATTTGTATACAAAGCAACATACAATGGCAGACATCCAAATTCAAATGCAGTAATAAACATGATGATAAAATCTTGACACTGACCTTGCCAAGTATTCAAATTTCAACTCAATTTGTATGCAACTCTATGTTTTTTATGGCAGAGTTTTTGTTTAGTATGTTATCAGTGGGAAAGTATTCTGCACAGTTCCATCTATATGTAATAGCAAATGTTCTAAGTGTCAACAGTACAGTGCCTCCAATTTTGGAAGAAAAAGATCCTAGAATCTTTTCTTTCACATTTCAAAGACTATAACTCTAATTTGGAGTAAATTGTAATCATAAACTTCCTCTGAGAGTTTCTAAATCTGCAGCACTCATCTTGTATTTTCACAAGTTATGTGAATCTTGTAAAAGGTATAAGCTTTTATTCAGAGTAAATAAGAGAATTTTCAACAACTATTTCAGTTTCATAGACTTTACTTAAGATTTAAGGTGTTTTTTTTTCCACTCTCATATCTTCAAAATGTAGTTTGACTACATATTTGAGCCACAACTTTATTAGTAATAAAAAAAATGTATGCTCAACATTAAAGATGTTTTTATACGGAAACATGTCTTGACCTTATTAAAAGAAACCAATATTTTATAACACTGCATTTTATGTCCAAGTGATGGAAAAACAAATTTTTTTTTTGTTAAAACAAACTAAAGACAATTACATTTTCAGATCAGCAGTGTCCTTGTAAGGTTCTTCCCCTAATCCAAACCCTATGGGCATTTTCACAGCTCAGATAGGGGATTAAAAGCATTCCTGGCATAATCTCTAAAATGTATAGGATCTTTATCCTACCACTCCCCTTTCATGGGTTTCAGCTCCTTAAATACTGTAATAGTATTTGGCCATGGTATTGACATTCTTAAAATGACATGTGTGATTCCCTTTTTTTCTGCCATTTAAATATAATTCTCAATATAATTTGCTATTAGCAGATTTGAATTTTAAAAAGAGGCAGCCATGAAAAGTAATAACTTGGAAATTTATCATTTAAGAGATTCACAAATTTAGTATTCTGCATTCAATAATTTGAAGGCAAACAAAAACAATGGCTTTTGATGCTTTAAAAAAAAATGAACCTAAGGCAAAAATTCCTCCTTATTTTGAACTAAACTTAAATCCTGTGTTATATAATATTCAATTCCGAAGGGAATTTAGCAAAAATCTCTATTACACTTCAACTCTTTGGATTTAACTTGTTTCTAAAATTATCTGCATTTTGCACTCTAAGACCTGGGTCACAACCTTACTTAGGGACAGGAAATAGTTATCAGGTCACCAAGTGGTCAGATGAAAAAGGATTTGAAATGCTTCAGCACTTAAGACTCCATTCATTCAAAAGGACTGCTTCATGCATTGTTAAAAGGTGTGGACTGGTCTTCTTTGAATAGGTCAGTTTATACATTTATATGATTGTAAATATCCTTTAAGAAGAATTAAAGCTTTAGACTCTGAACAATGGACAAATGTACTGAAAATGAAGTCAGTCCATTCATGCACAGAGAACATTGTGTCAGAGCCACCTTGTGAAGCTATCACAGGAATTGGCCTTTAGGAAATGCTCAAATATTTTAATTAACCACTTAATGAGTCCAAGGCTAACTCTTCTGGCAATTGGTTATGGCAAAAAATTAAGGAGTGGAGAAAGAGGAGGTGAGACAGACACATACTTTTTTGATGTTTTTCTCCTTAAAAAAGCAAATTATACTTTTCAATTGAAGAAGCAAATTATACTTCAAATTGATAGCACATTTTCCTCCCACCTAAGAAAGATGACCATGTTCATCTGCATATCTGAAACTGGTTGTCCCTGAGCATCATCACCTGATATCATTTCGACTGAGCCATGACAATGGGGATAGGGAAGTAGAGAGAAGAGAGACAAGGGGGGGGGGAGTTATTTTAGCTAGATTCTGCAGTTCAAGGATGTTGGCATCAATATTAGTTATCTAAATTCGCAAAACATGTGCAATCTCCACACTAAGCATTAGCAGCATCAGAGACTTCAGACAATGAGAAAAACTCTATACCAAAAGCACAATTTCCAAACCCTTAAAAAAAAGCAATAAAAAGGAATTATCACAACACCATCTTCTAAACAAGACCCCTTTCCCAGCATGTAGAAGCCCAAGCTCATCTTAATTATGAACATAGGACCATATAAAGGTGTTTCATTATTGACTTGCTTTTTCTTTGTCAATAAACACTAAGGAATGTTTTATTCTGCAAATGTTGAGGGAAGCAATGTTATCATTGATGGACAGGAGGCTGGAAAATTAGGCACAGATTTTATTTTTAAGTTTTATTTTATAATAAGAAACTGGGCCATTAAAAGTATGTAACTGAAGCTCTAGTGCGTGCACTAGAAGGCCCCTGAAGTCTTTTTACAACTTTTCAGAGTGCCGCTGTTGTGAACTAGGTTTGCACTCTGCCAGAAGAGCAGCTCTGACCCATGGCGAGCACTCCTTCAGATCAACACTGCCTCGGGCTTTTCTGCTTTCTCCAAGAAGTCTTACATTTCAGGCATCAAGTTGAATTTCTTCTGGAGATGATTAACCCAAACCCATGACAGATTTTTTCCAAGATATCTAACTCCTTATGTTTATTTTATCCTGGCTCTTTTTTGGATGTACTGGACACAAGTAACCTACTCATTTTACATGTTAAAGGGCTGGTGGAGAGCCATTAATTCTTTAAAAAATGAGAAAATATTGCAATGTTCTGAATTCTGTTGTGTGAGCTCACACTAGCTACAAAATTTGGATTTTTATAAAGCATGTTTCTTCTGTGCTAGTTTTTGTTTTTTAATGCATTTCATCACATCCCAAGATTAGGATCTTATGCTTTCTGGAAATGCATTATAGTGTATTAAAAAACACAATGCTGGAAGGATCAATTGCTGTTTCCATAAGCATAGCTTGCAGGGGGTTTCAACTAAACCTAAAACTTGGCATACAGCATTTCAGTTAAGAGGGAAAAAAAAAGAAAAGGGCAATTCTTCTGCCTACCCAGTCCCTATAATCTATGATTTTTCCAAGATTTTCTTTTTATATTGGGCAGAAACACGATGGGTAAGAAAAGACTTCAGGTGCCTTCTTAAACTTCTCAAAAAAGAAATTCTAAAGAAATTACTTTTGAAAATAGCTAAGTAAATCAAATCTTTTGTTAAGCATCACTAATGGAACCTTTCAGTGGAACCTGAAGATTCTATGTTCTTATAAAAAAATATCTTGGACACTTTCACTGGCTTTTGAAGCCAATACAATTCTCTTTGGGACTTTGTTTCTAAATACAATATTACTTTGCTAATGGATAGTAAATTGTGGTATAGGTATATGTAATATGTATGTGTGGACATATATAATATTCACATAGAAACAGAAATAATTCCATTTGAAATTTCTATCATTGAAATTTGCCAACCTTTTCCCAGTCAAATAAAAATGGAAAGGCTAAATCTAACTGTCTTGCTTTTAATAAAGTTATTGACAAAGCTTAGAATTTGAAGAAAATGGTTACATACACAAAATAAAGGTAGCTAAGCTACAATACTATAGTAGAATATAGGTACTTAAATCACACAAGTAGTTGGTATTTTCTGACCAAGAGTGATTCTCATTGCTATGTGAAAATAACAGTCTTGAGAAACTCTGAATTTAGAAATTTATTCTTATGCCTTGATGATTTTCATAGTGATAGATTAGCTCATTAATTAATTCAATAAGCATTTGCAAAGCACATAGATATTTAGATAAATCTTATAGGTGTTGACAGAGATATAAAATTTAGATAAGTCATTATCTATCTTTATGGAATTCACAATCTAGCAGTTTAAAATAAAACTATTTTCATAACTTTAAAGGAGCTACAAGACACAGAGAAAAGATGATTTTAGCTAATTTACAACTTATATTTGGAATTAGTTATTTTTATAAATAGGAAAAATTTTATTTTTATTTATCTTATAAGGTGAGGATACAGGTGCACAAAATAATGAAGTACTATTTAAATAAATCTAAAAGTATATTTTCCTGTCAAATAACAAAAATAATTAAACTTATGTAAAAAAGAAGAGTGATATTCATCATTCACTAATTCAGGTTAGTAAGTTCAGGATCAGGATCTTTTGTTTTATTTAATTAAGGTTAAATAAATTTTAAAAATACATTTCTTCTAACAAATGCAAAAAAATACAAAAATCTTCAAAAGTCCATTGCCTTGCACATAAATCTCAATAGTTATTTGTGGAATGAATGAAAAAAATATTACATTTCATCTTTAAGTAGAGGATCTGAACAGTTGATTTTTATAATTTGATTTATTACTCAAATAAATTGATAGGTATCAGTTTCCTCTTTAATTCATCTTTAGGTGAACTATCAAAGTTCAAGACCTTACATGTGGTAGTTAGAAGATGATTGACTGACTGTCTAATACCTCTTTAGATATATCTACGACAGATAGGGATATTAAATTTGTCCTGGTAAAACTTGGAGCAAAATGGATCATTCACTTAAACCTGAAACTCCCTCATCTAGAGGGATTATTTCATTGCCACATGAAAATAATTTTTCATGAAAAAATGTTAGGTCATTAAAAGACAACTTTATATGTATGTGAATAAACATATATATTACAGATATTCAGAAGGATCCAGCTAATAATCCAAGGCACCTAGTAAGCATAACTGCAAAAAGTTCTGGTACAATATAAATTTGTCCTGGTAAAACTTAAAGCAGAATGGATCATTCACTTGAACTTGAAACTCACAATGAGGGGTGATTTCATTGACACATAAAAATCATTTTTTAAAATTAAAAAAGGTCATCGAAAGATATCTATAATATCTATCTATCTATCTAATCATATGCCTATACCCATATGTATTCAGAAGCATTCAGGCAGTAATAAAATACAACTAGTAAATTTAATTGTAAATAGCTATTTTTCTTGTCTTCCATGAGAACTCAAAGAATGGTCTTGAAAAGTAAAAGGAAATTTAGTTGAGAACAACAATAATTCCATGATTTACTAAACTGCTCAAAAGAGTTCCACTGCAAATAGTTTTTGAATTATTTCCTCCCCAGTAACAAAGAAGCAATTTTACACTAATTCAAATACACTACCTTTGCTACCCTTTCAGTTGAGTGCTAAAAGTTAAAGGACCTTAGGATGGAGGGAGAACAAATTGTTTATAATCATAAAGTCTGGCTAGAACCACAACCACAAGTGAGAGAATAGCGTGACACCGTGAATGTATTTAACCTTTTAGAGCTTGCTCAAAGGTTTCCTTAATAAAATAATGACATGCATTTGCCTATGGGTATTACACTTCTTATCTAAGATTTGTAAAATATTAAATTCATAGGATTTAAAATAGGAATAGACCTTAGAAATCATTCAAAAACCTTTATCCTACAGATGAGAAATAGGTGGTGAATAGGACTAGATTCCAGATCTTCTGATATCAAAGCTAGCACTCTTTTCACTATATACCACATTGCCTTCCAGTGTCACGGATTTCTGGTACAAAAGTATGTCATAAAAATGATATCTTGAATATAACTGAGATGATATAGCATTATGCAGCAGTAATATATCACTTTAAGACTGTTAAGAACTTTACATGCATTATCTTATTTGAACCTCACATCAGTCTTAGATGTTATTATTATTCCCATTTTATAGAAGAGGAATGTAGGCTCAGAGAATAACAATTTAAAGTGAGAAGGGTCTTGAGGGTCTACCTGGCCCAACTCATGCCCCAAAAGAAAATCCCACTATAACATATCCCATAAATGATCAAACAGTCTCTTCTTGATAACTGCCAATTTGAGGGACCCAAACAACTTCTGGCTATGTCTCATTGTTAGGACTTTACCCCTTAAAAAACATAGATCATTTTCAGACAAAATGGATATCTGAAAAAGTTAAGTGACTTGCCCAAGGTCACAAGAGATTAAATGTCAAAGGTGCAACCTAGGTTTTTCTGACTCCAAGGTCAGTAAGTTATCTACTATATCACAACTTCCCAAACTTTATTTTTTCATGGAGTTCTTCATGTCTATGGAATTTTTTCATGGTGTTCCTAAGCCAAAAGAGATATCCAGCAGTTTTATTTATTAAGTAGTTAGGTAGAAAATGCAAAGTACCATGTGGTGTCTTCTGTGAGTACAATATGGCTCCCCAAGGCACCATGGCACATAGTTTAGGAACCACAGTGTAACCCTCAGCTTAACCTCTCCATGCCTCAGTTTCCTTATTTGGAAAAGAAAACATTTGGATTAGATCTCTAAGATTAATCTAAAATCTAACATGAATAGTCTATGATATATCAATAGATATTTCAGTTTGAGTGGAACATACAATAAAGAACCAAAAACAGACTTTTCTATAACTAGCTATGTGTAGATATACCAAAGTCATGAAGAATAGACAGGGTAGTAGTCAGCTTGCTCAGGTTCAAACTTAGCTGTCAATAATGTGGAAAGTAGTCACAGTAGAATGAATGATTGAACCATTGGCATAAGACGTTTCCATTTGAGTTCTGAATTAACTGTAAGTTTAAACTGAGACCATTAAAAGTTCTCAATTTAATGTAATAGGAATTGAAAGGAAGAAAGTTTAGAAGTTGAGATTACATTAAAAGTGAATAGGTTACTGTTTGTTTAAAATATTGTTCTTTATATTTATCCACCTGTAATTATACATATATACTACATATACATAGATGATTTGTACTATTCATATATGTTTTTAAATATGTTTGCATATTCATATAAAAGGGTGGGGAGATGAAGAGAGATAGAGGAAGAGAGAATACTTGTTGAACCAGTGATTAAATTGGTACAATGGAACTACTTGGTTGAAGAAACTCCCTCTACCACTGGAGACTGATGACTTAATCTGTAACATATATATTAGAGAGCTGCCAAAAGATAGCCAGATGAAGAATTAAGTAACTCGACAAAACACTTAAACTTTACAGAGTCTTTTCTTTACAAAATTCCTGTGAGGTAGTTAGTATAAATATTATTACTTCTATCTTACAGATAAATTTAGGCTTAAAAAGAGATACTTCTAAATGCTTTGCCCATTATCACACAGTCAGTAAGTGTTGGAGAGTCTACATTTGAACCCAAGTCTCTTATTTTCATTTCTAATGCTCTTTCTACTATAAAACATTGTCTTTAACCTTAGATGTACCAGAGTATCGCTGAGTCAGAATGGATATGGCTTGGTTAAGCAATTTACAGGCATAGCACATGACAAGGGTGCATGGAAGTATTACTAATATTTTCAGTTTCTTTTTTAACTTCAGCAAATAAATGAAGTGATATCAGAGAATATTATGAAGATTTTTTCACCTTTTACTGATATAACCAAATGCTTTTATCCTCAATGGATTTCCTTTTACAGATACAAGACTTTAAAATGATGAATCAGTCTACAAGCATTTATTAAGCACCATAGCATAGTTACAGTTATCACTTCCTTGAGAACAGAGCTCTTTGACTTGAAAATGTCCCCTATAAATGCACCAAATAACTAAATAAGAATTCTTAGAAGGCTACCTCATTCTTAGCCCTTTCGACAACTGGCACAATGTTTCCCATATAGGTAGTTAAGCATGTTTATGGCATCAGGAAACTCTTTAACACTTTAAGTTGCAGAGAAGGTATAAATCTGTATCAGTAGAGAGGGTGTCCTCAATTGAGAGGTTCAAAATGAATGCCAAGTTTAGTTTCTAATATGTGTCATAAAACTGCATTCAAGAGGTTCAAAGAGGATTATTAAAGCCAAATATTGAGCCAAAATTAAGGAGTACAAGAGACACAAAGAGTAAATTTTCATTTTTTTCTTAAAAACACCTGGGGGAGTAGTTGGCCCTACCCATAGTTGCTTCTTCATTTTGCGGAATAAAGGTTTAAGAAGCTATATATCAATTGAAATCTAATATTATTTACTTCCTCTGTTATCACATATAGCACTCGGAAAAACTGACATGCTTTTATAATCTACCCTTAACTATAGTTGTTGAATGTGTAATTTAGGTAAACTGATCCAAAGGACCTGGGGTCACACAACCTCTGGCCAAGTGCCCTAAAACTTTATGCTCTGATATGACAAAGCTTTCCCTTATTGACTACTGAGCTAGGCAGAAATTTCTAAAAGTTGAGGCGATCCTCATGAATGCTCTCTTATTCCCATCTCCAGAATGTATGGAATGGAACTTTTTCTCTGGGACTTCCTGTGAGGAGTGGGAGAGAGTGACTTTTCTCCATGCCCTGCAGCCATGGATGCTGCTAACATATGGCAGCATACACATTGTTGTCTAGATAAGCCTGAGCCAAGGCCTCAGGACCCTGGCTGCATCTTCTGTTTCTCTTCCCTTCCCCACACTTCAAAGCATGGGTGATCCAACACATTTCTAAGGTTTCTAAGGAAGAACATTCCCAGTCTGGGGTTCTGGGTCTCACAATCAGAGATGACTAAAATCAGAGGAGGTTTTCTGTCACTACAAATTGGCCTTCTTAGAGAAGACAACCACAAAGTATGATGAGGTTCCTTCCAGGCTAGAGGCATCTATCTCAGTATTGTTCAGTTGCCCCCTTTACATAGGCTTATAGTATTGTGTGTGTGTGTGTATGCATACAGACATATATAAATTCCTTTTTTTAAAAAAGAGAAAATTAGTCCATACTTAAAACATTGTAACTTTTATGTTAATAATTAGCACTAAGGAATGACATTAAATCTGTGCTGGGGACTAGAAACAGGAAAGCAAACCTGTGATGGAAAATTGTGATTTAGGGGTCAAGAAAGATATAAAGATCTAAGACTAACAGTTGGCATTCAGAACTTAAACTTGGGTAACTAAGAGCAAGAGTAACATAAGGAGCAAGCATGCTCAGAAGACAGCCAAAAATTAGAACCAGTAAATAATAATACTACTAATAATACTTATTATTATGATTAGCTAGCATTTCTGTAAGACCTATTATGTGCCAGGCACTATACGAGGCAATTTACAAATATTATCTCATTTGATCCTCACAACAAGTCTGACAGGTAGATGCTATTATTATCCCCATTTTACAGTTGAGGAGAACAAGGAAAACAGAGGTTAAGTGACATGCCCAAGATCATACAGTGTCCGAGGTCAACATTAAACTTAGGGCTTCCTGACTCTAGGCTCAGCTCCACTGCACAACCTACTAGCTGCCTAGTGAACTAACTAAATAAGAGAAATAATCTAAAGGTGAAAGCAAAAGTTGGGACAAGACTTGGGTCAAGAAAAGAAGTACCATGGGATAAAATGGAAAACCTAATGTTGAACCATTAAGGACCTTGTTCTCTCTGCCCCTTTTTATGGGAAGAGCTTGCCAAAAGTTTGGCACAAGCATAAGTCTACCCTGGGAGGCAGGTGTAGGTCAGCAGGTTACTTAGCTTTCTTCTGGTCAAAGGTCTACACCTGGCAGCCAGGCCCTGTCTGCCAGACCTTGACAAATGGTGCATGATTACACTAATGAAGTACCAAAATCTTAATTCATCAGCTTTGGTACTACACCATGTGTCCTACATCTGGAGTAGCTCTTTCATTTATCAATACTTCATGAAGAGGGGAGAGTGGAAGAATAACAATGTTCTCTTAGTAGCAGGCTGCTTTACAGAATATAGAACATAAGAAAGGGATAATTATTCATTCTTACAGCACTCAGCTGGGAAAAGTAAAGATTTGCTTTTTCAACAACTTTTATCAACATACTCTATAATTGAAGATAAACTAATTGATACAGTGATCATTTATTCCTCAAAATAAGGAAATTTCTTTTTCATAGACCCACAGAGAGAAAAAAGGGATTATCTTTTAACTATCTTTATCTAAGGGAACATAAGGGAAAATTAGTAAAACATTGCTTAAATAACTATCACTGCATTCAAGTCCTAGGAGGTATCATAGTGTTTTAAAAATCACAGATTCAAGAAAGTAAAATTTAAAATGAGATTGGAAGTTTTTTTTTTTAATTTTCACACAGAACTATCTTAAACAAATGGAAATTATGGAAGACAGCATTCAAATTATACTATGGTTTAATTTAAATAAAACCAAGGAAATTATAAGTTAGTGCTGCCAAACCATTCTTGGTTTCCCATTGCGCCTAGATATTGTTCCACATACTGTTCCACAGACTACCATCCCCAGTGGATATATGGTTAAATGGATGTTGCAAGTGTTACCTTAAATCAGACTTTTCTCACTTCTTCAGGAAGTATGTCCAATTGTTAATTTAATTTGCATTTTTCCAATCCCAAAAAAAAGCAAACCTCCAAATACAACTGTTTTTGCAAAGCTCTTTCCTTCCAATTCTTTTTTTTTTCAAATGCCTGCTAGTCTCTTGAAAATTTGGTAAGTACATAAAAGCTGCTCTGTGAAATTAATGAAATGTCAGATGCACTTGAGGTTGAAAAGAAAAAGTAAACCAAACACATTTCACATGGGGAAAGAATACAAGTACAAATATGTTGCCTTATATGATGAAGCATGCATGAAAATTTTCCATACATATATGGGTCACCTTATCCAGTTTATTTTGGCTAATCCTACCATATATATACACATACACATATACATACACATATACATATACATGTGTGTATTTTTCCATATACATACACCAAAGACTACACATATATGTATTTGTCTACTATTCTAATTTGCAACAAATCTGTATGTCCCTTGGAAGTAATCAAAAAAAATTTCTTGTATTGGAAAGGTTTTCTTCTATCTACTACTGAGACATGTTCCAGTTTAAAGGGGCAAGAAAGCTCTAATTGTCTCTCTTCCTAGGGCATCCCCTTTCCAAAGTAACAATCCTCCTATTTAACAGGTAACATCTGTGGAGTTGCTATTGATTTTAGTTAGAATTTCCGTTCTTTCCCCCATTTAAAGAACTAAAACTACAGCATTGAGAATACAGCAGGGCGATTAGATTTGCTTAAAATTACAAACCTTATTTTTATTGAAAATGTTCTTAAAAGAGCTCACTTAAAAATACCACTCACACAGTAATAAAATTTTTAAAATTCACATTTAGCATCTTTGACCCCTTTGATAGTAACTAAGTGTTCCTGTGGCTAGAGTTGTATGATTAGCAGTACCTTTTTAAAAAAAATAACATGAAAAAATGAATACACAAGAAATATTTGCACAATACCTCAATTTTTTGAATAACAAATGTTTAGAAAATAAATTCAAATGTTTATTAACAGTTCATCTATAATTCAAAAAACTGAACTTAAAGTTCTAAACATTTCACAGTACTCTGATTTCTCTGGTTCATCACTCCTCTAAGAAAGAATTAGGTAATACTATAAAAAGGTAGATCTTCTTAGGGATAGTTGTGAAGTATTTATTTCATTGTTTTAGTTATACTTTGTAGCATTTTAGTTGAATACCAGCGATTCCTTTGTTTTTCAAATAGTAAAATCAGCATTCTCTGAGTCTCTGAACACTTTAATGTGTATTTTATAAAAAATAATAAACACTAGTGTTTATCTAGTGTCTACTATGTGCCAGGCTCTGTGCTGAGCATTTTACAAATATCTCATTTGATCTTCACAATGACTACGGGAGAGAAGTGATATTAAATGAAGCAAAGAGGGGTGGGGTGGGATTTTTCTAGCAAAAGTGGAGAGCATATTCTTGAATACATTGAAGGATTTCAACCCTCAATGGAAAGTTCATAGAACTTAATTAAATCTATATAGAACATATCGTATATTCATTTTAGCTTTTAGCCAGCCAGTCCCACCAAAATAGGCAAAAAAGAGAAGAAATAAAATTATCTTTATACAATGTGAGGATAAAGTTTTCATATACATATTATATATAATATATATCTATATATACATATATGTATATATATGCAAACATATATATGCCACTAAAAATTTAAGTTCACATAACTCTAGTACAAGTGCAAGATAAACTTCTGATATGATAATTCACTTGTTTTTTTAATTTTTTGCTGAGTATTATATTTGACTTTTATTCAAATAAAGTTTGAGTACTGTACTATTTCTTAATTGTATACATTTCAATACTTCACTGAGAATTTTTATATATTTTAAAGCCATTTTTAATTGTTATGTTTGTAACTTAACTGATAGCTGTGATTGACCCTTACCTTCAAAATACCCTTGTCTGGTATGGTGTGCTTTCTTTGCTGGCTTCACAGGGGGTTGTTTATTTCCATTATTTCTGAACAATGCCAGGCGCAGAGCAGGATCTAGACAAAAAGAAGTTAAAAATCAAAGGTCATTTCTGGCTCAATCATTCCCTGAAATAGCTCTTCTTGATTAAGTCATTTTAAAAAGTCTGAACCCTTTCCCTGTCATTGACAAGAACAAAATAATGATTTTTTTTTTTACTTCTAAATTATGTACATCAGAGAATGAAGCAAACCATACAGATTTACTTTTGCAATATACCTTCCATTTCTGATAACAAACATCAGTCGTCAATATTTTAAAATATACATGGTAAATCAACTACTAATATGATTATATTATTCTTATTTGTAGGTTATTATTCTTCCCTTTAGTACTAAGATTCCCCTTTATTATTGTATATGTCTCCATTTTTAAAAGTTCTGATGCCTTGGTGAAATAGAAGAAAATTTAAAGATGTGTTAGATATAATATCTATCTACTATATAATTCATTAATCTACTTTAGAATGGCTCCTGTATCCCTTTGTTTGTATCTACTACTTGATGCATCCTATGGCTATCAAGAATGGAAACATGGGAATTAGATCACAGAATTTGGAGCTGGAAGCAACTATGGAGATCATGAAGGCCAAATCTCTAATTTTAAAGATGAGAAGATAAAAGTCCTGAAAGGATGTGATTTGCCCAAGGACATATAGCTAGTCAATAGCAGAACCAGATTTAAACCCAAATCTTCCATTGAGAAAAGCAATGGAGTAAGATATGGGAAATGGGAGAAAAAAGAGAAAAAGGTGGAGGGAGCAATTAAATGAGGCTGAAATTGGAATGAAGTGAATAGGATTTTTTTTTGTTCTTGAAGATGTTAGTAGGTTAAAACTGACATGCCACTGTCATTCTGCATCCCATTGACAGTCTATATCAATTAGTTGTATATAAAATAAAGTCAAAGTTGACAATAAAGAAAGAGAAACAGGGATAGAGGAAAATGTTCCATTTCCAAGAATCATTGTCATGATTTCTTAATTGGTGATATAGAATCTAATACTGGGGAAATTTGATTCAGTTGAGGTGTTTTGGGACAATGAATCGAGCTTATAAAAGAATAATGAGGATAGTGAGATGCTACAGAATATGTTAAAGAAGAAAAGTATTTGTGATGCCAAGCAGATTGCTTATCAATGTGATATGTTAGGGTACAAATGGTTGTTTTTGTTTTGTTTTGTTTTTGATTTTATTTGCACTTCTGGCTAAGAAGTGAGAAATGATTAACTCTAGGTAGGAACTGTACTGAAACATTTGAAAACAAAATATAACAAATTCTATTTGTTTAATAACTATAATAAGTGCTTACAATTATGGTATTTAAAAAAGTGGGAATTGGTAATGTGTTGAGTTAAAAGGGTTTTTTTTTTGCTTTGTTCATTTTTAAGATTTGAAATCAAAAACATTTTAAAGAGCTATTTGACAAACCTGATGCTTTGTAGTTTTCCAGCTCATAGTCAATTCAAAGATATGTCTGGTTTTTTTGGCATTCTGACAATGGATATGAAAACAAGCAGTGTACAGTGTGGATGGGCCTACTGAATTGACTAAGTGATGATTCAATCTAACAGCTAGCAAAAACAAAAACAAAATAGACTCCTAAATTTTAAAATATTTAATTGATCAGTTATTTGACTCAAAACAATTGACTCAAAACTATTGACAAAAACAAATAGTTGTTTCGTTATTATGTATAAATTTAAGAGTTAGGTAGCATGTAGTAATCTGATAATTCTCCAAATCCTGATTTCAACTAATCTTTAAATGGCAGTTTATCCTTAGGAAGGAAGGTAAATTTTCATACAACAGAAAGATGACATTTCTTGAGATCAAGAAAAATCTTGGTCACCAATTTTTTTTTTTGGCATTTGCTTTAACAAACTGAGGGCACCCCAGACAATGTGGAAGATCATGCTTCTTGGACATTTACTATGACTAATCAGAAATATGTTAAAGTGTTATCTCATTGTTATGTCCCTCCCCATTCCCCCCCCCAAAAAAAAGCATAATTGACTCCTAATTAATATAAATAGAAAAGTGCTAACATACTCAAAAGTATGTCACATGGTCAGGGAAGAGCAATTCCTCAATGTTATTTTACATGTGAAAGACAGTCCATAATTCTTGTTAACAGGAACCTGCCATGTAAATTTTCATTTGATTTTCTGAGAAAATAAGCAGCAGAATGTTCTAGAGGACATGCTTTTGGTTCTTCTCAAAGTGGAAAAGAAGGTGATTAGGGGTCAAGCAAACTTGCCTTCAAGTCTTGACTTTGCCCCTAACTTTCTATGTGAATTTGGAAAGTCATTTCATCTTCCTAATCTTGTTTTCCCATTTATTAAAATGAGGAGGCATACTTTTCATTTCTGATTATAAACAGCAGTCATCAATATTTTAAAATATCAATGGTAAATCATATAGACATCATTCTTCCCTTTAATGATAAGATTCCCCTTTATTATTGCATATGTTTCCATTTTTAAAACTTCTGATGCCTCGGTGAAAATGAAGAAAATTTAAGTATGTATTAGAAAGATATGGCATCTATCTAATATATTTCATTCATCTACTTTGGAATGGTTTCTGTATCCCTTTCTATGCTAATATTTTATGACTAGGAGTCTCTGACCACACATCATCTCAATTTATTGAAAGCTTAAACAATGAAAAGGGTTAAGCATATGAAAGACAAGAAGATAAAAATAATAGTCTAAATGTATTCTACTAATTAACACCTACTCCTTCTCCCTCTCCAGAGTTGTATAAATTTTATTATACCCCCCTTAAAAGATTAGTTTTTAATCTTTATCTCTAAAACATCTTTTAAAGAACCTCAACTACCTTTTTCACATTCCTCATAATTTAGATAAAGTTTGTACCTTAATTATATATTTAACTTATTTATATCCTCTTCTTGTTTCTTGTATTTTTATTTTGTATCCCAGTCCCTTACTTACCCTACCCCTCCTCCAGGCAAGATTCTTGTAAGAATTTTGATGCTTAGAATTATATCTTCTACTGTTATATAAATTATCAGATAAGCTAGCCTTTTCTTAATTTGTACATGTTCTACTAAAATTTTATAGTAGATGACAACATATTTTGTTGATCTATACTATTGCAAAATAATCAACAGACATTTATAAATTTAAGGCAATAGAGTTTTCCACTGAAAGTTCATTGGGGGAGGCTAGGTGGCTCAGTGAGTAAAGCGCCAGCCCTGGAGTCAGGAGGACCTGAGTTTGGTTCCTGACTCAGACACTTAACACACACACACACACACACACACACACACACACACACACACACAAACTAGCAGTGTAACCTTGGGCGAGTTACTTAACCCCAATTGCCCTCCAAAAGGCAAAAAAAAAAAAAAGTAATTTCACTGGGAGTTTCCAAACCTGAAATCTACCCTTTAAGGAGAGAGACATCTCCAAGGAAATGATGCTCTTTTTAACTGTGAAATCAGAAAACTTGAAAACATTCTCATAAAGGGTACAACCATGATGGATATTCTTTATCAATTATTGTCACTTTACAAAACAGTTACTAATTTTGTAGAAAAATCTGTGAAAGGTAGAAAAATGTACAAAAAATATTCAATTTTTCAACATTTACTAATATGTTAGAAAAATAATAGAATTTTGTTGTTTTTGAGGAAAGAGGTGAGATAAATTAGAAAATGTTCATTCTAAGTTATTTTCAGAGAGAAACAAAACTGAACCTTAGAAAACCTAGGTATTTACATTTGGGGTGTTTTTTTATCATCATTATTCCAACTTTTTTAATTAAACTTTATTTACCATTGCATCTTGAAGGAAATTCATAGTGGGGGTTCTAGATCAGTTGCAAATGCATCCTCTTTCACAAAGCAGATCACAGAATTAAAGCTTTTGAGCTAGATGGGATTTCAGAGGCCCCTAAGTTGTACCCCCTCATTCTTCAGAGAAGTTATGAGGACCAGGAAAGTGACATAATTACCCCAAGGTCACACATATAATAAGTAGCAGAAGTGGGATTTGAACCTGGGTCTTCTAATTCCAAATCCATTGCTCTTTCCATTGTACCATATTGCCTCTTCTGGGAAACTAGTTTACAAAATTTGAATTTTCATATAATGAGTTCTAGCTGCCCACTAATTTTCATTATAAAATGAAATAAGTTTATTCATGGAATTTTAGAGCTGCAAAATACCTTTAGAGATGATTTAGTTCAACTTCTTATTTTTTTAGAAACTGAGGCCTAGGGAAGTAAGAGCATAGATCTAAAATAAGATGGGAATCTCAGAAATATGATAGTTCGACCCTTTCATTTGACAGATCAGGACACTAAGACCTAGGGAGACAAAGTTATTTTCTCACCATCACAGATCAGTACAAGTAGAAAAGCTGAGATCTGAAACCAGGTCTACAATTTGGTGAAATGTACAAACTTCTTTATTTGGCATTCAGAGCCCTTTAGAGCAGTCTAGCTCCTTGTCTTTCCAAGATGACTGCACCTTCCTACTCCACCTCATGCACCATATTGTCTAGCCCAACTGGTTGACTAGATGTTTTCCATATAGAATACTTTATCTCACATCTTGATGTGAGGCTCTTCTGTGTGATTATAGGCTCTTCCCTATGCCTAGAATTCTCTTGCTCTTTTTCACATCAACCAGGTGACCCAGTGCATACAGCACTGGACTGAAGAGCCAGGAAAACTGGAGTTTGAATCATGACTCACATGTTTACTCTGTGTTCCTGAGCAAGTCCCTTCACCTCCCTAATGCTGGATATCCTCAGTCGGATAATGGAATAGGGAACTATTTTTCTGAGTAGTCCTGTGGTTCTGATATCCAATGTTAAGTATCTTACAAGCTTCAAGGCATTATATAAATATGAGGTATTTTCAGCATAGCAGAGCCAAGTATTAATAACAGCTTAAATGTACATATTCTATTCTTACCCTCATGAAATTATTAATCCCCTTCAGGGAACAGTTGAAGGGCCATCACCTAGGAGGAGTTTTTCCTAATGCCCTTTATTAATAGTGCTCCATCAGTCTGATTTATTTTATATCTCCTTAGGTGTGACTATATTGCTTTCTCCAAATAGAATGTAAGCTCCTTGAGGGCAGGACTGTCCATTTTTGTCTTTGCATTCCCGGTTCCAAGCACAGTGCCTGACAACTAGCAGGAATTCAAAATATGCTTGGGAAATTGAATTGAAAACAGGACAAGTAGGTGGCAGAAGAGGGGCCAGACCAGAGGTTTTTAAACTCTTGCCTCAGGTCTCCTTTATACTCTTAAGAACTGAAGACGCCCTGATCCCACTCCAAAGAATTTCTGTTTATGTGTGTTATATCAATTAGTATAAACCACATTACAAATTAAAATGTCTCATTATTATTATGAAAACAGTTTTGAATGTGAGGACCTCCTGGGAGGGTCTTAGGGATTCCCCAGCCACATGAAAGCACAGAGATGAGAGATGGAACATTGGATACATGAAACAGCAAGTTGGTCACTCTTGCTGGCCTATAATTTGGGAGAGATGTTCAATAAGCCTGTAGACATAGCTTGAAGCAAGAATGGGAAGGGATTGCAAGGAGGAAACTCCAACTGCAGCCTACACGTTCTTTGGCACCTCTAGCCCTAGAGAGTTGTCTGGAGGCCTAAAAGAGATTAAGTGATTTGCCTGTAGTCCTACAGCTAGTACATGTCCCTGGCAGATGGTGAATGCAGCTCTTCTAGACTCCAATGTTGACTCTGTCCACTATTTCATGCTGTTATTATATGTAGCTCAGTTATATAAACTAATGGCTTTCCATGAGTTTTGGCAAATGAACGCCTTTCCCCCTTTAAACTCTCCTATTTGTAACAAGTTTTTTTTAAAAGTTCCTATGTCAGTAGTATTTTTCTTTATTCGAAAGGCTTTTTGTTTTCCTCTTTTGGAGTTTCCTTATCCTTTACTTTAGTTCACTTGTACATTCTATTATCACTGGTATCTATGGATATATAAAATCCTGTATTCTATTGTCACTGATTCTCTGATATCCATGGATACATAGAATTAAAGGATATAAGATTAAGAGTTGGAAGAGGCCTTTGGGAATCACTTAGACCAGGGGTGGGGAACCACAGAATGACCTTCTAGGTTCTTGGGTGTGGTCTTTTGACTAAATCCAAGTTTTACATAATGAATTCTTTTATTAAGGGAATTTGTTCTGTAAAGTTTGGATTCAGTCAAAGGGCTGAAGTTAAGTGTCTGAGTTAATTGACTTGTTCACAGGTCATAGAGTCAGAATTTGCACCCATGTCTTTTGACTACAAATTCAGAGCCCTTTCTATCAATGTGCATTCAGCAAGAGTTGTACAGCAATAAGCACCATTGAAAATGAACAGACTGACTATGTTCCAGGCTATATCTTTCTATTAAATGACAAAAGCCAGATTATTGTCTTTTCATTAAATGATAAAAAAGTTATTTAATGTTACCTGATCGATGAGTTGTTTTTTTTTAAGCAATTGGGGTTAAGTAACTTGCTCAAGGTTACACGGCCAGTTATTTCTGGGTGTGGTGGTAAGTATCTGAGCCCGGACTCAATCCCAGGTTATCCCAACTCTGGGGCCAGTTGGTCTTGCTCAATGAGCCACCTGGCCGCCCCAAGTATTTATTTTTTTTTTGCCTTTTGGAGGGCAATTGGGGTTAAGTAAATTGCCCAAGGTTACACGGCTAGATTTTTTGTGTGGGTGTTAAGTGTCTGAGGCCTGAACTGAACTCAGGTCCTCCTGACTCTGGGGCCCGCACTTACTCACTGTGCTACCTAACCACCCCTGATGAGTTTATTCATACCTTTGAAAAAAAATTTTTTGGAGAGCACAGTCTGTTCCAAGAACTACAAAGCCATCCCTTGATATTACATGGGAACTTAGTGACTTTTATGGCACTTGCTTCTATTAGTGGTCATTGCCTCTTGACCTACCATTCTAGTTATTCTCTTGCTCCCTTGTCTTCTCTTCCTCAACTTTCTTCCAAAGTCTATAGAGTATTAAGTATACTTTTTTATTAGTAGTAAATTAATAATAACGATAGTAACAACTTATACACAGAACTTTTAGGTATAAAAATGAATCTTTAAGCACATTATCTAATGTTGACCTTACAATCACTCCACAAGTTGCTATTCAGATGTTCATTTATATCCAACTCTCTGTGATACTGTGGACCCTGAAGTCCATGGAGTTTTCTTGGCAAAGATACTGGAGTGATTCTCCATTTTCTTCTCAGGGATATTAAGAAAAACAGAGGTTAAGTGACTACTAAGCATCTGAGGTCAGATTGAAATCAGGTCTTCCTGACTTGCTCTGTCTATCTCCACTGAGCCACCTCGCAGTCTCCTAAGTGTAATTATTATTATTTCCTCTAATTGCCACTGAGTTTAAAGAAGTTGTGGTTCATCAAAATTCACATGGCTGATGGGTAATAGAGTTACAACTAACCAATCTTATCCAATAAACATTTATTTATTTATTTTTGCCTTTTTGGAGGGCAATTGGGGTTAAGTAACTTGCCCAAGGTTACACGGCTAGTTTTGTGTGTGTGTGTGTGTGTGTGTGTGTGTGTGTGTGTGTGTGTGGGTGGGTGTCAAGTGTCTGAGGCCAGAACTTGGGTCCTCCTCACTCTGGGGCCAGTGCTTTACTCACTGCACCACCTAGCTGACCCCCAATAAACATTTATTAAGTGGCTACTATGTGCCAGGTATCCAATCTTGTTTCCAAATACATTGCTTTTTACATTATGTCTTGCTGCCTCCTGCAGCTAAATAAATTAATGATCCTCACTGATCTCTGATGAACAAGATACATCTTTGAATTACTTGATCAGGACTAGAGATGCTCACTAGGCTTTTTTCAGTCATCTCCCATTCACTTCTCAGGAAAAGTATTCTCCCCCTCAAACCTCTGCCTTTGTAGACTGTTAATTCCTAGTGGGCCTTCCTGACATTCTAGTTTTCTATTGTTAGCCTCTTAGATCTGAACAACTCCATCACCATATTTGTATTTTATTTGTTCACCTTTATCATTTCAGTAAGTCCTCTCACCTCAGCTATCTTGCATAAATATTCTATCATGGACTTTATTTTACTAGAGAATGTTCCATATAAGAACATATATAATCATCCAAATTTTCCTTTTTTCACAATTGATGGAACTACTTTATCATTTTTTGCACTACCTTCCTATATAATAAACCATAACTACTTTTTAAAAATAAATCATTAGCCAACTAAACCTCTCACCCTTGCCTTCCAGTTAATGTTAGTGGGTTTCCCTTTTTGATAACATCATAGGCCCTATGCTTCCCTCTTCTTTCTACTCACTAAATATTAACTGTTAAACTCCAAACTGAATCATCAAACAAACAAACCAATCCTTCCTCTGCTTCTATACACAGGACACTAAAAAAGGTTACTGCTGAACTGAGTCTAGTTACTAATGGTTCATGTTCATCTTCATTTTAAAAATAATACTTAATTTTAAAGACTGATAATAGATTGTACTTCCTCATGGCCAAGAGGTGATGGACTGGAGGTGCAAAATGAGAGACATTTTTTCAGACACAGAAAAGATATGAATTTTGTTTTTGATAATTATAAATATTTGATTATAAGGGAGGGCTTGTATTGGGGGGCTGTGAGTAGTGATATAAAAAGAGGAAGAAGAAAGTTGTCAGTGAACATTTAAAAAATATGATTCTTTTATGATTATATTACATTTAACATACACAGAAAAAAACTTTTATAACTGAAGTTCAGTTTCATATACAGTCCTTTTTTTGTATATTTAAATGATTAGGTTGGTTAATCTGTTAAATGTATCATATAAAGAAAAATTTAAAAAGGAAATACTTGCTAACCAATACTATGAATTCACATAAAGATACAATCATCAATTAGTTACCTGCTAAATTCTCCTGTTCCATCTCATCATTCATCTTTATAAAATGACATCACCTCCTTCAATGTTATCCAAACTGAATTCCACTCAAATAACTGCCAACCCTAAACCACAGTTCTGCTATTTGATGATAATCTATCATATCTTCCTCCTTTGCCAGTGCCACCCCATTGATTTATATCATTTTTTCCAGTGGTGTTAAATTAATTGGCTCCTCCTTCATATACTCTTCTTTATCTCACCTTGAAGCAAATTCCCTAACAAAAATCGATAAACAAAACTAGAAAATAGAGATAGGAAGCATAGGCCTCTTGCTTTAAAATGAATTACAAGTTTTCATGGTGGAATTTTGTATTTTAATTTCCATAATCGATTCAATCAACATTCCATCTCCTTGATGACACAAAACTCTGTTTTTAGGACATAGTCTGACCCTATCTGAATGAATGTTTCTAGTCTCTAACCTTTAAGGATGAAAAGACAAAAGTCAAGCTGAGACTCCCATGGATTATGCTGCCCTCTGGTGTCCCGAAGAGTTCCAATTCAGGTGAAAAAAATAAGACATTCATACCATACATATAACCAATAATTAAGCATTATGTTTGCAAATTGCTGTAATTTCTTTGAAATATAATTTAAGCTAAATTTGGAAAATAATTTGGTTTTTACTCTTAAATGAGGTTTTAGGTAGTGATTCTTACAAGGCAGAGTTGCTCTCTTCACCATATTTCATAGAATCAAAAAATTTTAGAGCTATAAGATGCCTGAGAGTTCAACACTCAATTTGCAGATGAGGAAATTGAGGACCAGAAAGTTAAACTGGCTTTCTTGAAACTATCAATCTATAGACAGTGTCTTAAAAAATAGAAAGCCATCTACCTATAAGCAACATATTCATTTAGGAAAAACTACATTATTAATGAGTGAATTTGTAAAAATTTCCCTTTTTTGTTTTATTCTTATCATTACAAGGTCATAAAACAATCAAATTCATGTCTGTTAAGGCTTGAGGAGCAGCACTGTTAAAGATGGTTGCACATGTGAACATTTTCCCACTTCAAATTTTCATTTGACAGCTGAGTTTAGATTAATTCAGGGGGAAATTCTGTAAATGAGAAATATACAACTATAACCTAACAAAGAAACAAATCCACACCAGGTTTCACAGAAAGTATCTTAAAATAAATTATGACTTTAAATATAAAAATGCCACTTAAAAAGACTTTATGCTGAACAAGTCAAGCTTTAGGAATCACTGTCATTAAACATATCTGCATAAATATGTACATACATTAAGTTATAATGTTTAAATTGAAATTATATCTTAAAAATCTGGGGCATTTATCTGTTACCCTACTATGCCCCCTTGTGACTGGTCATTATAGGTTTTTTTGTTGTTGTTATTTGATAATTTTTTTGGTCTCTGCAAACCTACAATGAGAGCTTTTGTGTATGAGTGTATGCTTTGCTGTATGTATAAGTAGAACTAACTATAATGATTTATAAATTTACAAAAAGAATTAACTTACAATGTACACATGCACAGTCAAAGAATCCCGTAAAATTCATATGACAAAAAATTATTGACATAAACTGCTATAACTTTAAACAAGAAAAATCTAATGCCTGACCTCATATATGTTTGATTGAAATAGCAAATATGATGGAGCAAATAGCCTGGTAGTCAACATCCTCATTCTTGTGCAATTTGAGGCTTTCTTATATCACATCTAAAGACAGTATAATAGAAAGGAAAAAAACTGGGTTTAAGTCATATTTTTGACTCTGATTGATGTTATGACCTTCAGCACCTTCTGAAACTGTTTTCTCATTTGTAAAACAACAGGTTTAGATCAAATGACCTTTAAAGAACCTTGTGGCTTTACCATTTTTTAATTTTTAGGTTTCAGTTCACAAGAGCACTAGGCTTAATGTTTTTATGTCTTGCTTAAAAGAGCTGTGCAGTAAAAATTTGTCAGCTTATGTATGAATGAGGTACACAGACTCCTCATGGAATTTGCAGGAATGTTACGGAGCCTTCTGCCTCTCTCAGAGATGGTATTTAATGTATATTTTTTTAATGATCAAAATTATACCAATGCTGCTGCTACTGAGAGTAATCTATCAAGAAATCAAAAGGCATTTTTTAGATATTAATATTCTCTGTACGGGACACAGAGCCTGTGCTGTCTTTACTTCCATTCTGCCTGATCACATTTAGGTGACAGAGCTCTTGGTGATATAATGACACTCATAGCTCAAATGAGAAGGTAGGTGCTTCAAATGTGATGAAAGTCATGTGTATTTGTTAGTAAAATGATTTCCTAAAATGTTACAGACACAAATATTTTAAATGTGTAAAATAATGGAAAACATTGTAATTGCCCAAAGATGACCTTAACAGTATAGTTTACATATATAGGAAAATTAATACTTTGTTGTATCTTTGAAACTGAGAAAGTGATAATCAATCTACTAATGGTCATAATTACATAAAATGCCAGAGACATTATGGAAAGAGTCAAAAAAAAAATAAAATGACTGCTTGGGCTACTTCAACTCACTGGCTCACTAGAATTATAGCCATTTTTGTGATTCTTACTCATAGACAAGTGTACTACTCTAACTTTTTTCTTTTGACTATGAAGTTGATGGAAGTCTAAAAATGTCAATCTCTATATTTCAGTAGCTCTCTCATACACATTTTGATCACAAACTTTACATGACTAATGGCAAATGCCAACAGCAAACAACATTGTTATTCACCTTTTGGAAAAGTCTTCTTTAAGACAAACTATGAAAAAAAAAAAGAGAGACATCAAAATTTATAGGAACCTGCACTTGCCACCAATGACATCTGTAAAATAGTTGAGAACATTTAATAAATCCATTGACATGATAAGAGGTGTCCAGTGAAGGAAAGCTGGCAACATAGAGTAGTCAGGTCAGGCAAGCGGGACAGAAAGAATGAAGCATTTGGATACTTTCCAAGCTCTACAAAACCACGTGCTGGGACTTGGAAGCCATCTATTATACTCACACTACAGGTGTCAATCATGAAATCTCTAAAACTACCATTCATGAAACTTAGAAACTTATATAAATAGCCTGCAAGATAAACAGGAGTCTAAAAAACGTAATGACTGATTGTACACCATGAAGGTTTTATAAGGAAGGAATCAGCAAAGTTAAAAGAAATAAAACCACTTGGAGACATATTATCACTTAAATTCTCAGCTCGACAATTTCAGAAATCAACAAATAAAAAACATCAAAAATACAGAGGTAAACAAAAATATGGTAACAAAAACACTCATCTTTGTACAACTTAGAATATTCATATTTCAGAGAATATTGTATTTAGGGCTATATAACCAAGCATTTCAAAATAATATTAATTTATTGATCTATTTTGTATTCGTTAGAGTCATTAACTTGTGTGTGCATAATCATTTCTGACCTTTCATTTCTATCTTTATTTAAAATGAGGATGTTTTAGGAAAAAATATTTGCAGATATTCCTTATAAAGGTTTAAATAGGAAATCTATACTAGATAAAGACAGATGTTCAAAATACATTTGTATTGTTCACCCACCTAGTTTATGCCTTGTTTTCTTAGATTTCATTTTCTGGGCTCTCTTTAGCATCAACTGAGCAGTAGAAATATCCTTAAAGCCCCTAAAAATGTAATAGTAAAATAGGTAAAAACAACAATTCAACAGACATTAGGTATTATGTATGTGCACACACACATATGTGTGTCTGTGTATTATATATATATACACACACATGTATATGGGTACACATAGTGACAGAATTATTGTATCTCAGTTAAATTATTCTATTATGAGATTTTTAATTAATGGAAAATATTAAAATATTCATAGAATTATGGTTTAATCAGTCTAGCATGTCAAATAGACTAGTCAAAATCAATACTGAATTAGAAAAAAACATCATTTAAAAAATTATCTTGGTCTTTTAATTTATAACATAATGCAGACAGAGAGAATATATAGAAAACATACCATTCCTCTGAAATTTTTTCTTCTTTTTTAGATCTTAGGGACATTTTCATATAGCTCTTGAAATCAGATGAAGAGGACAGCTTTGGACTTTCTGATCTGCCAACAGAAGAGAACTAGTGACAACTGAGTTAAAGTATGATTGCATTCTTTGTTAAACTGCAAACTGTTTATGCTCTGTAAAACACGGAAATAAAATCTATTTTGAATAACAGAAGAAGCCTTTATCTTAGAAAGTAATAAAAGCCTGCCATCAATTTAAAATGTTTACATTTCAATTACTTGAAGCATATTTCAATCCCTTTCTGCAGAGGAATGCAGCATGGAAAGAAATTCTCCTTTAATCCTTATCTATACCTAGGGAGCTATATTTAAGTGTTTCCCAGCTGAAAATAATTTTATTAGAATCCTAGCTGTGGAACTTTATTGATTTTAAAAATATTACTAACTTTTATAGTTTGCATAACAAAAAAAATCCCTACAAAATTATCCTTAAAAAACCCTAAACTTCAATAAATTAATTACTTTTATTATAAATATATATATATAATAAAAATAAAGAACTCTACCCTTACTCTTTGCTAAATTATAACTAGTGCTTCAAAGAATGTTATTTATTCATTTATTTAAGTGAAGAGTTACTTCCCCACATATGCAAATATATTGATTTAACTTACCTGTCAGTAAACAGAGAGTCTTCAGGAGAGAATGGGTTTTCTCTCTCACTACACTGCCAAGCTTGATCTGGTTGATATGGTAAATTAAGTGAGGTGTCATCAGAGGACAAATATCCTGAATTCTTATCAGAAAGGAGAATGTAAATACTGCATTACTTTCATTTGAATTTTGAACATTTTTATTGCTATACATTGTTTGCCTTAAAGCTACAGAAAATACAAGTAAATATTTGTAACTTATACTTCATTATAAAGACAAAAATGTTCAAAAAATGAAAATTTATGAAATGTATGCATAAATGTCCTTTGTTCTTATGGGGAGTAGTATGTATTTTGGAATGGTTTGCATATAGTAAAATGAATAATTACAAAGAAGCACAAAAAAACCCCTCAGAGAGCTAAAACTTCAAAGTTTATCAAATACATAATGGATATTACAGTTCATTGACCTCTGAGAAGTTTCAGCCATTGCCATCTTAATGCAGACTTTTATATTTTTAATGTACTGTATCAACTAGTGATTCTTAGCCCATTGCCAAACATGCAGCTGAAGACCATCATCTTTTTTTTTTTTGCTACTGTGAAGCAAAGTGTTGAAAGTATTCCAAAATAAAGAAAAAAAATGAAGTATATGAAAGAAAAAGCCTCATGAAAAATTGCATCTGGGGATGAAGAGGAAGTCAGAGGCTTCTAAAAGTAATTGTGTTTTTCAAGTCAATAAATTGCAGTATTAATCACCCAAGTGTAGCATAACCTTAAGAAATGAACAAAGATCTAGGACTAAGAAATTTCCATGACATGTTACCTTTGGCTGGTGCAGCTCATTTGGGACAGCCTGTGTTTTGGAAGGGAAGTTGGTGGAATCCAAAGAGAACCATTCTTTCTCTAATGCAGCCTGTGTGAATAAGAAATGTCCCAAAGTACACTGATAAAATCAGTTTCATCTAGATAACTTTTACAAATTCTCTTTTAAACTGTCTTATATGCTGTAAATGTTGCAAAAGTTTTCACATAATACATCAGAGATTTTTCCTTGTAGGAAACTTTTGTCCTGTGCAATTTTGAGATGTTGTGACATAATGGATTATTGAATGTAACTTTTTTAAAAATTGCAATCTGATAAACCCTGCTCAGTGTCTTCACCTACTTGACAGGTATAATTCCAAAAAGCACTGGAAATAACATGTAATCATTATTCACAAATTGATACATAGAACAAATATATCCAAATGATCATACATTCTCACCTAACTTGTATAATTGGTCTATGTTAGCTGACATATTTTTTTTCTTAGAACTGAGAGGAAAAAAATGTGTATTCATTTTTCAGGTAGGTCTGAGAAAAAAGGTGTTCTTATCCATTTTTCAGTTTTTCACCATAGCTTCTCAGGAAACATGAAAGAATGTATTATGTGGTGATGAGTAAAACATCACTAGTAACATGATTCCTATTATCCAGGCCTCTATCTACTTTGTCCTTTGTGTTAATCTTGATCCTGTGCCCTTCTTCCAAAATCCCTTCCCCCTATAATTTAAAAACATCTTTCTCCCATTTATGAGATATGTCTAGGATATATTCTGTCTTAAGCAGAACCTGAGATAGATGGTTATCCTAAGCACTGGATAATTTAGTATAGAATTACTGAGACTATTTATTGCTTGGACTGTCTAATATGACAGTATATACTTTAACTGATATATGATAGGGATTACATGATTCTTTAAGGAAAGTTGATAATAGAATCACATTTCACTTATAAGGAATTACTCTGAATACTGATCAAATGCTCTTTTTTAATTACAAAACTGGTCTGTATACTTAACAGTGTAATTAAACTTAACAATTCTTAATTTTTTTCATTTATATGTTTCTAATATTTTTTGTGATCATATGATTCAAGAAAGCCCTTTTCTAATATTGATATCAGGGAGAGAATTAACACCCTGGTAACAAAATAACTTTCTTTTACTTGTGTTCCTAGAAGATATTTGACAACACCCATGATGTACTTGACTCCTTACCATAAGGACATTGTAGACAAAATTCAATGGTTCATAAAATCACATTGGCTTATGCCCTAAAATAATACTTCATAATTATTATACGGCACACAACCAAATTCAAACAAAGTATCTTTTTGCTCAACAGCCACTGAAATGAATAAGGGTGATATATTATCAAAACATTTCTTTGGGATTTTACACTTATTTCTTACATTGGGAAATCTACAATTCCCAACTTGACAGTATAAATTATTCCTTTACCAGGATGGTAATAAAGGAAACACAGTCATCATTTTTGAAAAATTATGCTTTAATAACAATGCATAGAGATCTAAAATGAACATAATTCAGTACTTAAAGGTTGTATTATTTTGTAAGTGTAAGAACTACCTCTACCAATTTAGAATATAACTCCTTCATATTTTTCTGTAAGCAGAAAATTATCAGCTGATAGTCAATCACTCCACCGTCTAGTAGGATGGTCCTCAAACAAGAATCATACAGATAGTTTCATTTCTTTTATACTATGGTTAATGGTTATTTATCTTGTATACCTGAGCCACAAATATTACCTGGTGTGAGATTTTTTTAATCACTAGAAACTTTAATATTTACAATAGAAAACTGAGAACAAGATATTAAATTCCTTCTTAAGTCTTTGACAAATAGAGTGAAATCTAAGATCATCCCTAGAGAGCATCTAAGCCAAGGGCAAATCTCTTATACCATATAGTCCCTCCTCAGCTTCCTCCCTTAACATTTATCTACAGGTAAAACCTAGTTAAATAATTATCAACAACAGCCTTAAAGGGGCAAAGGTGGTGAGATCTCTCTCTCTCTCTCTCTCTCTCTCTCTCGCTTTCTCTCTCTCTCTCTCTCTCTCTCTCTCTCTCTCTCACACACACACACACACACACACACACACACACACACACAACCATACAATTTGAAGGATGGTTTTGGAAGGATAGAAGAAAATATGGCTATTAGACATGAAGACCCAAACAAATTCTGTATGTGTATAAGCACATTAGATTTTTGTTTTCTGGGGTTTGGTTTGGTTTTTTAGCACTAGCTGTCAAAGGCAACTCTGTGACCCCTATCTGATAGTGTTTCCTTTGATGCTTCCTAGGTTTCCAAAGTTCAGACTCAAGTTGATTAGCCTCATTTGTTACAACCAAGTGATGGCCCTGGTAACATTGTTAGCTTCCCAAATTAGGGTCTACTTTTTGGAAGGGCTTTATGAGGGCTGGTATCAAATGAAGACTTCATTCAAATCAGAATTCAAGACTTAATCAAGAAACCCAATTCATGGTGATGGAGTCAAGATGGTAGAGTAGAAGCAGGACTTCAGCTGGGCTCCAGCTTCCACCTTCCCCAATTCATGTAAAAGGGGACTCTAAAAAAAACTTTGGAGCTGCAGAACCCACAAAATGACACAGAGAAGTTAACCTCCCACTGAGGATAGCCCGGCAGGCAGGCAGCAAGTGTCCAGCGCAGCACTCTGGGAGCCAAGATCAGGCCCATGTGAGCCTGAGGTTTTAGCCCCAGGGTGGGCCTGACCAGCCGCTGCCGCTGGAGGGACTCCAGATCACCAGCAGTGGCTGTCTCCACATTCATCAACACATAGATGCAAAGGACAAAGTGAGAGATCAGTGAAGTCTGGACTTTGGGACCCAGTAGGTGGGAGTGTGTCAGCTGTTGCCCCAAGGGCAAGAAGCCGCTAAGACTCCATGCCAGCGCCATTTTACAGCTTCAGCTCCTGGCCTGCAGAGTGTAGAGAGACCAAGCGACCAGTCTGAGGGGTAATCACTCTTGCTTTAACCTGCTTGGATCTGGATTGCAGTCTAGGGTGGAGGTCCTGGGGTGTGTTATCAGCTTGCCAGAGTTTGTGGAGGCCTCAGAGAGGGCACCCAACTAATACCTCTGGCAGCTGAGAAAACCTCAGCGTTTGGGATGAAAACTCCCCTGTCTGATGGCAGAGTCCTACTGTGGCAAAAAGCTCAGGGGTCAAGTGATTGAGGGGCGACATGACCAGACAAAGGAAGCAAAACAAACAGAAGATTCCAACATTAGACTCCTATTTTGGGGACAAAAAGGAGCAAAGCATGGAACAGGAGGAAGACAGTGTAAGGGTTATGGGATTTAAAGATCTCCCATGCCCCATGGACGTGC
>NW_027185889.1:3868563-3917681 GCF_028583685.1 Petaurus breviceps papuanus | reverse complement strand
ATATTTGTAATCTCTATAGGCATTGTGAATATGGCATTGCTGATACAGACAGTGAAGTCGGAACTCCTGCACCAAAAGCTTCAAAGGAAAATACGAGTTGGTTACGGGCTATAGAGGACGTTAAGAAGCAGATAACAGAAGTGGAGGAAAAATTAAGAAGAGAAATGAGAATGATGCAAGAAAATTACGAAATGAGAGTCAACAGCCTGACTGAGGAAAATCACACCTTAAAAAACAGTCTGACTCAATTGGCAAAAGAGGCTCAAAAAGTCCATGAGGAGAGGAATGCCTTGAAAAGCTGAATTTTCCAGATGGAAAAAGAATCTCAAAAGCCTAATCAGGATAATCACTCCCTCGGATTTAGATTGGAGAAAAGGGAAGCTAGTGACTTTAAGAGAAATCAAGATGATGTTTAACAGATACAAACAAATGAAAGAATAGAAGGCAATGTGAAATATCTCATGGGAAAAACCACTGATGTAGAAAAATAGATCCAGGAGAGATAATATAAAAATTACTGGACTACGTGAAAGCCATGATCAGGGAAATAACCTAGAAATCATCCTCCAAGAAATTCTCAAGGAAAATTACCCTGATGTTTTAGAACCAGAAGGCAAAATAGAGGTTGAAAGAATCCCACGATCATCTTCTGAAAAAGATCCCAAAAAGAAAACTCCTAGGAATATTATAGCCAGGTTCCGGAATTCCCAGACCAAGGAGAGAATATTACAAGCAGCCAGGAAGAAACAATATGAATATTGTGGAAACACAATCAGGATAACACAGAATCTGGCAGCTTCTAAACTGAGGGATTGAAGGGCCTGGAACAGGATATTTCAGAGGGCAGAGGAGCTGGGATTAAAACCAAGAATCACCTACCCAGCAAAACTGAGTATCATGTTTCAGGGGAAAATATGGTCATTCAGTGGAATAGAGGACTTTCAAGAATTCTTAATGAAAAAACCAGAGTTGAATAGAAAATTTGACATTCAGATACAAGAAGCAAGAGAATCATGAGAAGGTAAACAGGGAAAAGAAATCATAAAGAACTTATCAGAGTTGAACTATTAACATTCCTACATGAAAAAATGATAATTGTAACTGATGAAACTTTTCTCAGTATGAAAACAGTTGAAGGGAATAGAGGTATATAAATATATACGTGTGTGTATACATATATATATATATATATATATATATGTCCATATTGGTGGGTATATGGGCATATGAATACATGTGTGAATGTGTGTATATATGCTTACAGGTATACATAGATAGAGGGCACAGGACCAATTTGATAGGAGGGGAGGATACATAAAAGGGGAAATTAAGAGGTGAGAGAAGAATATAACGAGAGGAGATGGAGAGAGAAAAAATGGGGTAAACTATCTCATAAAGAAGAGGGAGGGGAAAACTGTTACAATGGAGGGGAAGAATAGGAAGGCAAAAGGGAATAGGTCAACCTTATTCTCACTTAATTTGGCTCGGGGAGGGAAAGAAATACACACTAAATAGGGTATCTCACTCTACAAGAGAGTAGGGTGAAGGGGATGAGAGGGGAGATGATAGAAGGGAGGACAGGCTGGGGGGGAGGGAAGTTGGAAGCACTCACTTTTGAAAAGGGAAGGGATCAAAGTAGAGAATAATATAACAAGTGGGTGGTGGGATAGGAGGGAGGGAAATATAGTCAGTCTTTTACAATGTATCTACTATGTTAATGTTTTGCATTACATGTACAATTTATAATGAACTGCTTATCTTCCCAGTAAGGATGGGTGACAAGGGAGGAAGGGAATGAATCTGGAATTCAAAGTTTTAAAATCAAATGTCTGAAATTATATACACATATATACTATTATTAATACTATCTTACATATAATTGGGAAAGAAGATATACAGGAACTGGGGCACAGAATCCACCATGCCCTACTGGAAAAGTCTAAGGGTGTATGGGAGAAGATATGGGAGAGAGCAGATTGGAGGAGTGGATATCCTGTGGGACTGCTATTCTGGGGTGGTGGGTAGAGGAAAAACAGGGAGAACATTTGTAACTCAAAATCTGGTGGAAATTAATGATGTAAATCAGAAGTTAATAAAGCATTTGAAAAATGAAAAAAAAAGACAATTTTTTCTATTTTATTTTCATGTTAGAGTCATATTCTTTAGAACATGGATTTTATTAACCTTTTGTTATTAACATAATCATTAAGATGTCTTAGAAGCCTAAAGGTAATTTTAATAGCTTAAAAAAGGATAAAGAATTATTTAGGAATAAAACAAGCATAATAAGTAACATGAAATACAACTAAGACAACTGATTTACATAAAGTCAAACTCACTAATGTGAAGCTTACATTTGGCAGTACCAAGAATGTCTTAAAAAAAAAAATATATATATATATATATATCCCACAATATCATGTCTTTTGTCCAAGAGCAATAAACATATCACTGCCTTCTAAAATGTATGTTATTCTATTATGTTTACCGCTAGAGATTTATACAATCCTCAGCGATTGCTTAAAAAAACTTGTTCAGATTTTCATTATTGTACAAATGTTAAAAAATATTTGAAGGGAGATTTATAAAAAACATAGTTTTCTAGTTACTGGAATCAATATGAAATTTACACATCACATATATGCACACATATGTGTATATACACATAACTTACATACATATAGGTGTATGTGTGTGTGTTTAGAGATAGACAAGGAGACACAGAGAAAGAGCTATATCTACATATTTACTATATACTTACAATTTTGGCCAAAAGAGAATACAAAAGAAGAGGCAAATATCAAAGATTATAGAAATTCATTATTTAATATCTATATTAACAAAATTTTTTCTGTTGTGTGCATTTGGGTTCGCATATGTACTTACATACACATTATATGCATACATATCTAGATAGATAGATAGATATAGATAAGCAGAAAGCTACAGTTTAGCTATAGATAGATAGATATTAACATACCTATGCCTCCAAGATATTGCAAAGATAATACGGGCTATTTATACTAGAAACTACTAGCATGGCCAAAGAATTTGTCCATAGGAAATAAAGAGCAAGGGATTGACTGGAGTAAAAAATAAAACATCACACTCTATACACTATTAGGGAGCCATTTAAATTTTCACAATTATCTTCATGAGAATTATGTTCTACATGGTAGTTGGATACAAACACATAACATATATGAATATATATTAGGTTCTAATTGGCCATACTCTAGCAATAAGAATCCTTTGCAAGTTACTAATCAGAATTCATGCTAACTTGCATGTATAATACTACACATTCTATTAAACATAATTGAGTTATCCATGACTTCCAGAATCCCTTTTACTTTTCCTCCGTCCTCTCAGAGGGAAGATAGTATGAGGTAGTGAGAGTATTACGGGGCTAGAGTTAATGAGTAAGATGATTCCCAAATAGACACTTATTGTATGATCCTGGTCTAATCAATTACCTTCTCTAAGGCTCAATTTCTTCTTTCTGTAAAAATAAGGCTAACAATATTTTCACTATCTACCTCACAAAGTTGTGGTAAAGAGAGCACTTTACCTGAATGTTAAAGTGTTATAAACCTTAAAATGTAATATGTGAGCTGTTACCATTATGATTCCAATGTTCGATATTCCTTTCTCTCAAGGCCACTTGACCTTGACACAAAATTGCCCTATCATATATCACCTTCCGTCATTCTGTTGGGTCCAGCTCATTCTCTGCTCACCTGCAATATCCATTGCTATTTCTACTCCATTTTTACAAGTATGAAATAAAGCCTGGGTCAGCTGCTTAAGAAGTATTTATACATACCACTAAACCATAATGTTATATCATAACACCAAAATCTGGCATTTCACTGATAATGAACCTTAATGAACATTACAAATATAATTATGAGCTACTTTCAGACTCTGGACATTTTGCTGATTAAAAGGGACAAAGATAAAAGCAAATGTAGGATTTGCGTGTGAAAAAATACTAAAAAAGCAGCCAAAACAGGCAATGCATTAACCCAGGGCAAAGACTGCAAGTCTCATTTCCCTGTTTCTCAGTTGCTCACTTGCATGTGACCAACATGGGAACTTTAGAATTAAAATTTGGGGAATTTTGAACCTCAGAATGTGATTATCAGACAAGTATACCTTTACTGGATATAGTTTAGTCTAAAGAGATGTGGATTTAATAGATATACTGGTTGATTGCCATAACTTTGAGAGAGTTCTTTCATTGAGGGGACCCAGCCCTAAACCATAAATGTTGTAGTAAGAAAAGGCCTAAGGATCCTGGTGGAAGAGAAGTTATACCTCTCTACACTGTCAGCTACTGCCTAAGAGATAAAAATCTTTCATAGTCCAGACAAAAACAGAGAAGTTTCTGAAAATCCTATGCAAAGGAACTTTCTACCCTTTCTGAAAGAAAGAGGCTATAGGAGTAAAGGCAGTGAAACTACTCCTTCAACATGGATGTCATTCCCATTAGTGAACTTTATGAAAACATTCCTTGGAAAAGGACACCAAGGCCCATAATTTCAGAGTTGTGAGTTGCCGTGGCCACATGAATTGTCAGGACATATGCTGCTATTACGAGGGCATTTCAACATACGCTTATCCTTCCCATGGATGCCAGGTGCCAGGTTTATTGGTACAGTGTTATGTAATTATTTTTCTTGCTTCATATTTTAAGTAAATGCTTTTGTACGTTGTGGGTTTTTTTAATGGTAGAAGGAGGGAGAGAAAACAAATGCTTGTTAGCTAAAAAGAATTAAAATAATTAACTAAACTTTCTGATTTATTAATGGGAAACAATCTGATGACGGCTCACAAGGTAGATTTGCAGGTGCAGTCACCCATAAAGGTTGTCCCTAGAACCCTGAGTAGTAGCCACTGACCCTCTGAGAGTCCAAACTGATAATACGGGTGCAGTTTGGAGAAGTGAGATTACAAAAAGAAAGGGGGAGGGGATGGAAAGGGGAAGTATCACTGCAATGATCTGGGCTGCTTCCATAGTAGGTTGAGCAATCCAAATATAACTTCTTGGATTTTTTTTCCCTTCTTTTCTAAGTCAAATTCAGTTCTGCACAGCTTTGTGTTTAAACTGGTTCTAATGCCAAGTACTCAACATGGTCAAATTCTTTAATCTATATCATCCAAAGATCTCTAATCTGACAGCCACCCTACCTTTATGCCTAAAATCATGATCTACATATTCATAAAAGCTGCCCTACTTTTCATATCCAGTCACTTTTCTTAGTACCCATACTCCTGACATTTCTGGTATCTTTCCTGATGCTCACTTTACTGTTTGGTTCCAGGGCATTGTTCTATCTCAGTTTTCCTGTTTATCACTCACCAGCCCTTTTTTAGCTCCTATGCTGGTTTCTTTTTATCTTCCTACATCTTAGTATAAGGAACTCATAAAACCCTGTTCTTGCCCTCTTCTCTGCCTATACTTGGTTTCAAATGTCACCTGAAGCCTTATCAATTTTATCTCTGCAATATCTCAGTCACTTTATACTTTTTATATTTGCAACTATATTCAAGCTCAGACCCTTATTATTGGGACTATTTTTTATTGTTTGTCTGTCATTCATTCTCGAAGAGGACCATGACATCAGGGAGGTGATGCCATGACAGGCAAGTGAATTGGATTTAAGTGAGGGAGAGCCATGCAAAGACACTAACCTCGATCCTCTGGAGCCATCCAGGTCCAGTTGCCAGATATAGATCAGGAAGACTGGAGATGGCCCTCTGATTTGTGGAGATATAGGCATGATGGGATCGATAAACAATTACCCAGAATGACTGGAATACTGGGTGTGCACAAGGTGAGGCTAAAACAAAGGTGTGAGGCTCAAAAGCAGACTGAAGGCAAACAGTGGCGAAGTCAGCTTTCCCTCTTCAACTCTCCTAACACTTTGTGTGCCCTTTACTTTGGTGTTTTTCTTACTTTTCCTTGTATTATAATTATTTTTGTGCTGATCAAGTCATTTAACTCATATGTAAAATAAAGATAAAAATAGCACCAGCTCAAAGGATTATTGGGAGGATCAAAAGAGATGATTTATATAAAGCACTTTTACAACCTTACATGGCTATCATAATTTTAGTTATTATTCTTAGGGTATTAAAAAAGTAATTTTCATTCTCAGGACAGTCATTCATATTGCAAACAAGAAATGTATACCAGTGACAGTCAACAGTTGATAGCCTAGACAAAGTTCTCTCCTTATTGCCAAGACTTTGTACCTCATAGTAGGGACTTTGGCATAGCCAAAGCAGAGAAATAGCTGACACAAAGGTCATTTAATTATCTGATCAATTTTGTAATTCAGGATGGTCAGATCTTCTCATTGACTAGACTATAGACAGAAACCTTGTGGAAACTCTTAGAAAAGAAACTCTCCCCTTCATAGGTAAGGGGGTCTCACTCAATAACCCACCTGTTCTGCTATTAAAAAAAAACAGAGGATTGTAATTCTGTCCCAACTGTGAATCCATGAATGATCACTCTAAAAGACTAGCACACCTCCTTCATATCCGGTTGATAAGGACAATGATGTTGGTCCAGACATGAATGAGTGACAAACATGATACAGCCTGATAACAAGGTAGGTTATTTATGAGTATCAGGTTGTGCTTTTTGATTTGTCCAAGAGTTTTTAATTCTTTCAGAGGTTCATGATTTTGGTTGAAGCTTAGTAAGTTCTTCACTGATTGTGAAACACAGAGGAGGATGGTAAAAAATACATTGAAAAATTAAGTTCAGGATAAATAAGAGAGATCAAAGGCTTGTAGGACATCATGTAAATCATGACTCTGTACTATGACTTTCTACCTGTAACAATATAACCAATTTTCTTAAGCATAGAGTCAAATGTTAGATATGACAGGCACTGAGCAACACCACAAGAAATAAATTTATATTCTCTTAAGAGGCAGGTAATAATTAATCATCAATGTGTGCTTCATGTCTGACTTCTATGTGCAGTCAGATCATTGAGTAGCAAGATCCTTGGTCAAAATTAGTACCAAATTATAAGATAAGATAATGAGTTGAGAAGACACTGCATATGACTCCAACCTGCCTTATGGATGCTGAACAACTAAAATGATTAGAGGAAAAGGCATTAATTCAAATCATATCTGTTTCTGATGTAAGTTTAATAATGTAATAATAAATTAATAATGTAAGCAATAGTCAAAATAATAGAACTGAAAGAGTTCAGAAATTGCCTTAGCCAACTAACGCTTAGGGCACTTGCTGAATCGAGAGGAGGGGAGATGTGACAACTAAGGATAATGCCAGTTTATGATATGAACTCAGTGGCAAAATGTTACAAAAGAGGATAGTGGAAGATTTCAAGTAGTATCATCTCAAGATATGCTAAGAACAATGGAAGGAAAAACACATTTGCAGAAAGTTTTGCAGGAGACTGAGCTGAGTCAGATTATCTCAAGGATGATTATAGATGAAATGGGGGGGGGCAACTAAAAGATGAAAAATGAAGCAGATATGCCATTTTTCTACCCTGACCTATTTTCATGATTATTTTGGATTTAGCACCCAATGTGCAATTTGAGGAGTGAGAAATATTCCTTAAGAAGTTAAGAAAAACAGTTGGCTTAGACCAGATATGCTCAGAAGAAATGTGTAATGGATGTGACAAAATTTCAAAACCAATTTTCTCTCAGTCATATAATGAACAACGGGAAAAATCATAAATGTTATTATTTATGAATGCGACAATACTATTCAGTAGTAAGGATAAAGCACTCTCAATCCAATATTCATCCCCCACAATTCAGACACCACTTACCACTAAAGACCCTAAGAAGCAGTCTGGAGTAACTACCAAGTTCTCTGATTCTCAGCTACCTTTAACTTCCTTTAACTCTACACTCTTTGTTGATGACATTTGTTTCGATCACCTAAATAAGAGTTTAACCAATCAGATCATGGCTCAAACTTTAATTTACTCCAGGGAAACAGTTTCTGCTGCATTTCATTTAAGGGAGCAGCATTTAGAAAGTGCCTACTATGTGCTAGGCATTGTGCTACAGAGTTTTAAACATAATATTAGAAGAGTATAAATATATATATGTATATATGAAAATTAACTTAGCATAGATGTTTCCTCCTAAACTCATTTCTCCTCAGTCTTTCTCCTAGTCATTTTCATGGGGAGCTGTTAAGAGGTCAACCTTGGAGACTTACCTCTCAAGATAAAATTCAGAGGGTCAGTGTCCTGTCAGTGAAATTGTCTCTGTCTCTGTCTGTCTATCTCTTTCCCTGTACCCCCCACTTTGGAGTTTTGATCATATGATGATTCCTTCATCTAGATGACATATCCCCACTCTTCAGTCCCCAGTTTGTCTGTCTGTTTTTTGTTATGTATGAATTTACTTGGATCTCTGTCTCCTTTCCACCAACCAGTGAAAAGACAGGCTGTTTCTCCAAGGAATTCATGGCCTAGATATTTCAGTCATGCAAATGGCACTGGAGGGAGAAAAAATGCTTCTGTCTTGTTTTGTTTTGTTTTTCCATAATCAATTACATTCCAAAGCTTTGTGGGTAGGATCTATGGGCACACTCCCTGACTGCCTGGGCTATGTATTAAAAGAATAGCCCAAAATACCTAAGTAACTACTGGTCAAAATGACAACTATTTGATCTTTAGAAAAACATTTTAAGCATGATCTACTGACTTACAAGTCATTATTGAAATCAAATACCTACTTAAATATCATTACTGAAAATATGAGAAGGAATTAAGGCTTTTACAAACTATTTTCTATAGTAGGCCATATCTTCATGTTTCTGTAACAATTAAATGAAAAAGTACAGAGAATTCAAAGTCCTTCAATGTTTGTTGATCTAAAAAACAAACAAAAATATTTGATTGAATAGACCAAAATTCAGTATTTAGAAATCTCATGAAAAAAGGTATTTATCTGTTACCCTAATCTTGTGATTTTTTTGTAACCTCCCTATTTCAGCTAAAGACACAAACATTTTTACAGTCTCAGGTTTACAACGCTGGAGTTAACAATAGCTAATAATAATAAATGACATATTTAATAAATTTTAGTTTCCCTAATTACTTGTTAAAAACAATTTTTAAACACTTTTTAAAAAGCTTTTGAGTTCCAAATTCTATTCTTCCTTAAGATGGTAATCAATCTAATGTAGGTTATGCATGTGCAATGATGTAAAACATTTCCATATTAGCCATTTTGTACAAGACTCAGAAAAAAAATGAAAGAAAGCGAAAATTAGCATGTTTCAGTCGGAATTCTGATACTATCAATAACTGGTACTTATTTGGCATTTTGAAGTTGACAAAGTACTTTACATATGCCTTATCATTTGATATTCACAAGAATCCTTGGAGACAAGTGCTATTATTATCCCAATTTTACAGATGGGAAAATCAAGGCAAATGCAAGTTAGGTTAAACAATCTGCCCAGGGCCACACAACTAGTCAGTATCTAAGGCAGCACTTGAACTCAGAGCCTTTCTGACTCCAAGATATAGAACTGTTTCTACTAGGCTATGGCCATTAAATTTAGAGGGCTTTAGGTTGCATCCTTCTCTGTTCCTGTACCATCCTACATCCCAGTTCTCTGCATTCACTGCTACCATCTAGGCTTCCTCTACAGATTTGGCTGCTGTCCCTGTCCTTGCCATGTCAAACTCCTTTCCAAAGGCCCACCTGCTATGCATGGCAGGTATTTTTTTTTGGCCAGTCCTAGAATTAAAGTACCTGAGGACTCCAGTCCTTCCTTTAATTCTATACTTTATACTTAATGCTTCACCTCAATACCTCAAATGTTCACCACCCTCCTTGGCACAACTATATCCTATTGCCTTCCATGAAAATCACCCATGACACAATAACAGTGCACTGGTGTTGCATCACTGGCCCCTCAAGCACCCCAGAAAAGCTCTGCCCTCAAATGAGTATCTCCTTATTTCCTTTGCAAGGTTTACTTTACTTGCTCCACATTAAAATTTTCCTCATTCCACCTGTCAGGAAGATATCTGGTAGCAAAGGCTTAAATTTGGGCATCCAACATGTCAGTCACTCCAACAAGCCTTTCCATAGATGTCATAGCTACTGAACTAACCAAAGCAATGAAAGCTAATCTGCCAGACAGTATGACATGCCTATACTTAGTTTAAGTTGTAAGCAAGCCAGAAACTGCTACATGCTGAGGAAATCCTTCGGAGATAGTTTTCCATACTCCTACTGAAACTTCTATCTCTTTCCTTGTAAGACTCACTGGGCAGTGCTTTTTTAAAAAATTAAAAAAAAGAAACACTCTTCTAGATCCACAGGGAGCTCTCACACAGACTGAACAACAGCCCACATATTGGAGGAGAAAATACATCAATTATGAGGATCCATAAGAAGTCAACAAAGAATATAGGACAGAGGTCCACATGTGAGGTGTAAGGCAAAAACTGGTCCTCACAGACAATACTCTGTCTCCTCTTTCTGACCTTTGCATAGGCTATTCCCCCTAGATAGAATGTATTCCCATCTTACCAAGAGTCAGACTTGACTAAAAATGACTGAACAAATAACATGATTTCTTAAAATCTATTTTAAACCTTGAGTAGTGCCAGTGCAATATTTTCAGCACCCACGATCATGATAAAGACTGTGACTATAAATATGCATGGCATTTGATCCCAAAATATAACAAACTCTCCATATAGAGGAGCGACCTGAAGAATTTATTTAGACACCAGAAAACTGAATCACAAAAGCAGTAATCCAATGCCATCATAATAGTAAAGAAATTAACAAGCTGAAATAACACCGAGAACCACAGTATCCTTTAGTCTTCTATCTCCTTGCCTCAACCTCTTCTCTCTCCCATCGTCTCTCTGGCTCTGACTCCCAGTTTCCTGTGGGCTCTGCTTCCCTTCAGCAAACTCCTCCCATCACAGGTTCCATGTGATTACATTCAGCCTATTAGGGGGCAGAGTTTACTTTCAAAGCAGGGGAGGTCTTCAAATTCTTCTCTAAGTCTATTAAAGGGCAGGGAAGATCTTCAAATTCCCATTCCCATTACACCTTGTTATTGTTCAGTTGTTTCAGTCCTGTCTGACTCATGATCCCATTTGTGCTTTGCTTAGCAAAGATACTGGAGTGGTTTACCATTTCTTTCCCCAGATCATATAGATGAGTGAACTGAGGCAAACAAGGTTAAGTGATTTGCCCAGAGTGACACTGCTAGTATAAATGTATGAGGATAGAGTCACTCTGATTCCAGGCCCTACACTCTATCCAGTGTGCCACCTAACTACCCAGATTTTTAAGCCTGGGCTAACACTACCTGAGGAATAATGACTTAAACAACTGATTTGCTATATTATTTCTATATTTATATTTTGATGAGTAAATGTTCAACCTATTTGAACATATTTTCAACCTATGTGAAGGATTTTAAGGAAAATTAAAAGATTTGTTATTATTAGAAATAATCTCAACTTAAAATTAAATTAATCATAGGATTAGTAGAAAAAAATTGAAATAAAAGGGCTCATAAATATGAATTCTCTTTTGTGATTTGTTTTTGAAATATGAAATGTTCTTAGAAAAATCAGGGTATTAAATTATGTTTATGTGTTTTGAGCCTAGGACCTGGTGTCAGAAAGGCCTGAGATCAAATCTGGCCTCTGAATCTTTACTAGTTGTATGACCCTAGAAGTCACTTAACTTCTATCTATCAATTTCCTTGTCTGTAAAAGAGGATAATAATAGCACCTACCTGCCAGGAGTATTGTGAGGAAAAGGTCTAATCATATTTGTAAAGTACTTTGCAACCCTTAAAGTGATATATTAATGCTAGTTGTTATTTCTTAAAATATCTCTCTCCCTTCCAGAGAGCTAACCTAAATATCAAAGAACAAAAAAAGAGGGAAAAAAAATAAATATTCAAGAAAACCAATCAATACATCAAACAATTATGACATTATATTATGGGTAGAGTTCTACTCAGTCTCCCACTTCTGCAAAGGAGGGGTGAGTCCACTGTCATATATCTTACTTAGGGACAAACATGGTCACATAATTTCACAGGATTCAGTTTTGATTGTTTTATCATTATGCTTTCCTTTTGCATTGTTGTAATTGTGAGTACAGTTTTCCTGGATCTGTGCTTCCTTTGATCTGAATCAGTTCACTAAAATGTCTACCACTGCTTCTCCATACCAATCATATTCATTGTTCCCTTGGTGAAGGAATACTACATTACATTTATGTACCATAACTTGCTCAGCCATTCCCCATTTGAAGGACATCTATTTTGCTTCTAGCTCTTTGCTACCACAAAAAGTGCTACTATAAATATTTTGTTGTACATTAGATATTTCTTTATATTACTGACATCTTGGTATGTCTAGCAGTGGGATTCCTGTGTCAAAGGATATAAACAATTAAGTCACTTTCTTAGAATTATTTTCCAAATGTTTAGACCAATAGCATATTTATATGACTATCCTTCCACTGTCCCTGCAAAATTGACTATTCCCATCCTTTGGTATCTTTGTTTATCATAAAAAGTGCTCCTATAAAAATGTAGGCATATATGGGGAATATTTTCCTTATTAATGGAATCTCTGGGTCAAAGGTTATGAAATAGTGTGGTTATTTTATTTGCATAATTACAAATTGCTTTCCAGAATGATTGTACTAATTCACAGCTCCACCAATAATGCATCAGTATTCCGCTCTCTTCCTATAAACCCTCCAACATTGAATATTGCTGTTTTTGTCAGCTTCGTCAACACAGTATGTTTTATTTTTAACATTATTAATTTTTGCTTCTGTTATTCCAAATTGTCTTTCAATTTTATGTGCTTGTATTGCCAATTCAGTTATTATCTCTTTTATTTCTTTGGTGAGACTTCTTATCATGGACTCAAGTTTTTCTATTCTGACAATTATTTCTGCTACATAGGCTATAAATTCTGCGTTCAAAATTATTTCTCTTTTAAATCATTCAAGAACATCCTGCTGTGATTCTGTGCTGTCTTAGGAATCTACAGGGTTTTCTCCCTCCTCAGAGTGTTAATTCATTTTCCTTTTTTTTTTAATATTTATTCACAGATGTCTGGACTCCTTTTGCTAATCAGGAGGCCATATTGCCTTCTGCTAGTTAGTACTGAAATACATGAAGAACACACATCCCATGAAATAATTCTTGAAATTTTTGGGAATACAATGAAACCCAGTCCACCAACTGCTTTCTTTACTTCTTGAAGGAGTAACTATGAAACATTCTTCCTTTTATCTTCAACTTTGTTCCTTCTTCTTATATTTGTAGTAAGAATGTCAAGACTGACATGACTTAGTTGCTTCAGCAATATGTTCACTTGCTGATTCCTGGACAAATATCTCATATATTCAGTCCAACAAGACTGAAATTAAAAACTGTCAGTGGTGTAAAAACTGTGATTCTTAAAAGTTATTGTCTCCTTTCCTGCCACTCTACTACCATCATTACAGAAAAAAAAAGGCATCCACCCAGGACTGAAGACAATTTAAAATATATCTATATATTTTATATATTTGTGTATATATATATATATCATCTATACCATACTGATATCTATATTATCTTTTCTCTATCTTTTTCTTTCTCTCTATCTCTGTCTGTCTCTCTATCTCTGACTTTCTCTGAGTCTCTGTGTTTCTCTGTTTCTTTCTATCACTCTGTCTCTCTGTCTTTCTCTGAGTCTCTGTCTCTCTGTTTCTCTCTTCATAGATTGCCATGGCCAGAAACAATTTCATTATCAAGTACACTGTTATGCTTTGCCAGGATTAGGAAGACTAATCACCAGAAAAAAAAAGACATGGTTTATTCCCTGTGAAGATTTTCTACAGTTTTAGACCCTGCCAAGGTCTCCTGTGCTATACTGATAATAGTTTTCAAGAACCCAGGGTTAACTCCATATCACATGACATGATGAAGCATCACAGCAAGACTTCTTGAGGCAGTTACATCTTACACCACAACATTTCAAGTGGATAAACAATAAAACAATATAAAAGTTAAAGCAAAACTCAATAATTTTGATTTAGTTTTTCTTTAAAAAAAGGAAAAAGTATCCTCTGCTCTTAGGAAACATATGCTCTGTTGTGTTGTTATTATTATTATTAATGAGCTTTTTGAAAATATTAATGTTACTACAATGCAACCTACTATAGTTCTTTGTAGTCCAAATATTTCTGACAAAGAAAACAAATCAGAAGTTTTCTAAACTTGTAAATATGTATACATTTTCTTATAAAATACAAAGCAATAATTCAAATATAAGGTAATGACCAGACTCAAAGTTTTGGAAAATATATGGCATGATTATAATATTCTTAGCACATCATTACCTTGAGAACAATTGTATAAAATAATAAATAATGACATATATTTTCCTTTTTATTTGAGGCAACACATGATAGCAATTCAATCACCTAGAGTATAAAATTTTAAATAGTTTTAAAATTACAGTCAGCACTATTTTAAATGAACATTTTATGCTCTAGTTTATACTTACTTCATCAAACATAAAGTCATCTAGGTCGATTTCTTCATAGTCATCCTCAAGTTCTTCATTTTTAATGGAAGCTAGTGCTCTGGTCAGTTTCTTCCGTAACAGGAAGCCTTTCCAAACTGCCTAAACAAAAATATAAAGCATGTTACATAAGGTTATAGATCAAACCCAAATCCAGATTCTCTGCTATCCCATTAGGGAGATAAAACATCTCAGACATCAGCTTAATAGCTCAATGATATGTTTTTTGAACTTTATGTGACATTTTAAACTAGAAGACAAATTAAATGCCTGCATGTGTCTAAAGTCTTGAATACCCAGGAGACTTGCTGCTTGGTAAGCAGAATGGAATCTTAAAAACTCCCTGGACTGCAAACCTCTGTCAACTAATTAATGATCTGACAAATCCTCTAGGACCTATTAAAAATTGAGAAGAAAGCAACATAAAGAAACACACAAATGCTCATTTTCAAATGATTGTGTGAAATGTAAACTGAAGCACATATCAGAAATATTAAACATTTGGAAGTGGCAATACTTGAAATTATAAACCTGGTTTTTACAAATAAATATGAGTCCTTCAAAATAAACAAAATTTATTAAAATAGTATCATGGACTTTTAGAGCTGGATGATAACAGAGAGATCAGCTAACTCCTTCATTTTACTAATGCCATAATCATGATTTTACTGCCTCCAATTTTTCTCTTCTTAGCATGTTGCAGTGGTGAGGAAACTGGTCCAAAATTAGAAAGAACCGGGTTCCATCCCCAACCTAGCATTTCTATCTGACCTCAAACAAATTACTGAAGGCCTCTTAAGTTTCAGTTGTATCTCTGAAATAATGGCAGCGATACTTCCTACCACCTATCTCAGTGAGCTGCTATGAAGTAAGCATTCTGTAAACCTCAAAGCCTGACATAAATCTGAGTCTTTATTGTCATATCTTAGTTGTGATAAGGCAATCTGTATCTAACAAAATTTTTTAAAATGTGTTTGTATGTGTAAGCACATTCTAAATCCTAAAGAACCTAAATGATATTCTAGAGATCTTTAGAGAAGATGAATCATTTCTAAGAAAAAACAAATTCTATGAGTCACCAAAAAGAGAGAAGAAAAACCTGTGCATTTAGCTGAATTGCTTTTCTATAAAGCTACATTTGCCTAGGGAACTGCTAGGTGGAACAAATGGATAGAGTGCTGGGCCTGAAGTGAGGAGGAACTGAGTTCAAATCCAGCCTCAGATACTAGTTGTGTGATCCTGGGCAAGTCATTCAACCCTGTTTGCCTCAATTTCCTTATCTATAAAGTGATCTGGAGAAGGAAATGACAAAGTGTTAGCATACTTTCCCAGAAAACCCCAAATGGGGTCACAAAGAGGTGGAAAAAATCTGCCAAACTCAATTGATGTGAATATCTTCTTAAAATCTTCCTAAACCTTTTTAACATAAAGTATAAATCTGAAGCCTCAAAAATCCAACAAGGTAACATTTAAAAATTAAAACTATAGCTCTTTCCTTTTAAGTACAATGAACTTTACTTTAAAACACATTGTCTCTGATTTCACAATTAAAATATTTCATAAGGTTTATTACAAAGTAACAAAGAAACTTGGAATTATTATTGAGAACCTCAGAGGAAGATCGGAAGCTGTGCTTAGAAGCAGTATTCGAGAAGTTGTCTGTAATCTTTAACTGTACTTTCTACCCCCATCCACCACTCCCCTACCCTCCAATAAATCTTGGTTTTTTGGTGATTCACAACAATGTGGGTGACAGTTGTTGCTCCAGAAGCTCTGGACTTTGGGGTTGAGTTTGTGATAGAGTGTGAAGAGGTTACTGAGTGATGCAGAGGAGAAGGAAAAGAAGAGGGGGGAGAGAGGGGGGAAAGAAGAGGAAAAAGAGAGTGGAAGAGAGAAAGGGAGGGGAAGAGAATAAAAGGAGAGGAAAAAGGGGTAGAAGAGGAAAAGAGGGGAGGGAGTAGAAAAGGAGATGAGAAGAGGGGGGATAGTAGGGGGAAGAAAAGAGGTAGAGGAGAAGAGAGAAAGGGAGAAAAGAGAATGGAAAGTGAGAGAGGAAAAAGGAAGAGGAAGGAGGAGAGGAGGGAGTCTACAGACCTTTTCTCAGAATTATATTTTTAAACATTTATAAAATAAAATATATAGGATTACAAGGGTAACCAATGTTGATGAAAATAAATATGTATTTTTTTTGTCATTCAAGTTTCCAGTTTCTCTGGAATCTATCCATTCTATCCAAGAATTTTTGGGGTTGATGGACCCCTTGCTCTAAGTACATTCAATGTCAGGTGCTCACAGTGAGTCCAAGGGTGAGCCAAAGTCAGGCAACCCCTACCTGTATAGCCAGATAGTGACATTGTAGCACCTCAGTTCTAGTGCTGACCCACATGAAACAAATACAAATTTAGATTCAAATACAAAATTTACAAATTTAAATACAAAATACAAAATTTAGAGAATTTTTTGAGCATTTTAAATTCCTGGCTAAACGAAGTCAATTGCTGAGCTCCAAGTAGCTTCCTCATGGGAAAAATAGCTACCTGGGGTATCAGGGAATGAAGACAGAGTCATTGCAAGTTTGGTAAGTGATTGAACTTGACAATGAGTGATTTTGTAACCTTTTCAACCTTCCTCATCTTGGCCTCCGAGTTTTCTAATCAAGCCCCAGCTAAAATACCTCCTTCTACAAGAAACCTTTCCTAAGCTCCCTTGACATTAGTGCCTCCCCTCCGAGATCATCTCCAGTTTATCCTGTTTAGATTTTGCTTGCACAGAGTGCCATATACTCTGTCCCCCCATCAGACTGGGAACTCCTTGGAAGTTGGGGTTGCTTTTGCCTTTCTTTCCATCCTTAGTGCTTACTGGAATGACTGGCACACAGTAGGTATTGAATATATATTTACTAATTGAGTGACATGCCACAGATAAGTTTGATGGACTACATAAGGTTTTTTCCCCTTCCTTCCCCCAAGTGATGGCTGTTTTATAAATAAACACAAAGATAGGATGAAGACATACTGTTTGCATGTATAAATGACAAAAGGGGACACAGACCTGAATAAGTGTAGCAGCCTTCTCCCTCTGTGCATGCAGGTCAGTAGTAGTACATGGTCTTTTTTTCATCTTGGTCTTCATAAGATATTTTCGCCAAGCTCTCTGTATCATCATTGCTGCCATATTTTTTTTATCACAAAAATTAACCTGTCTGTGAATGCGGTATCCTTGCCAGGGGTTCTGGATTACTATAGTTGCCTTCCTACTAAACACCAAAAACAAAGATGCTTTTAGTGGAAGAAATTAAAGAATGAAAATGTTTCCTCATATTTTGGAGTTTCACCTAAAGATAAATATATGAATAGGTAGAACAAGAAATGTTAGTGTAGATTCTGTCTTTATGGATTATTTATTCCTGGCAATGTTGAGGAACCTTGATAAGGCCATGTGCTCAGTTTGAAAAATTTGTCTAAGATACAGCTGTGTTGCATTATAGGCATGATATAGAGCTCTCACAGTAGGAAAAGAAATTTTAATTACTGAAATAAGAAATATTAATTTCGGTGTCCTGGAAGATTAATGTAGACAATGTTGTGCCATCAACAAAGTGATAACTGACTGGAGGATGGATAAAGACGGGCTACTTTACAAATGATAAAAAGAGAGGGGAACTAGTAAGAGACCAGATCCTTGTTATGGAAATGTCACATGGAAGGTATGGAAACTATAATGACTTCAGAAAATTAGGGGAGGCAGAACCAAGACGAACCTCTGGTATATCATAGAACTACAGAACTTTGGAACTGGTAAAAAGGTCATTAGAAGTCAAATCCAACATCAGGAGTCGTCTTGTTCATCTTGTTCAAACATAACCTAAAGCAGTATAGCAAACCAAAACAGAAATGGATTCCTGCCACAAAATATTGACTTAGAAAAACACAAATTAACATTATCTATGAATATTATGCTTTTATTGATTTTTGTTAAACATTTCCCAATTACAATTTAAACTGATTTCAGTGGTCTTATAGTTTATGGCTAACACTTCTGACTTAAAACATAAATGAATTCAATAACATCTCCAACAAGTGGTCATTGAGCCTCCAGTTGGAGGCCTCAAGCAATTGAGAAATCACTATATTTCAAGGTAGCACTTTCCATTTCTGGACAGCTCTAATTTGGGGGTAGTTTTCATTATACTGAGGCAATCTTAAAAATCTTCCTAAGACAGTTCAAATGGAAGAGATTCCATTTCCTGGTATGGCACTGGTATACTCTCCAGGTTTCACAGGCATACAATAATCTTGCTTCATTCAATTGGTGACTGGGAAAGCATGAGAGCATTGTCCATTATCCAGAACGCTGGCAAGCATGCAGTCATAATAAAGACACATAATACTGATGAACTTCTCCAGGCAACCCATATTCATAATGTTCTTCCACAAGCCTTCATGACTGACAGCATCAAAGGCCTTGGTTAGATCAGCGAACATTTTGTACAGATCTCTGTTCTGGACCTGGCATTTCTCCTGGAGTTGTCAAGCAGCAAACATCATGTGGACTGTTCCTTGACCCCTTTTGGAACCACACAGGCTCTCAGGTTGATGATCATCCTCCAGGAGAAGGATCAGTCTATTAAGGAGCACTCAGGAAAGAATCTTGCTAGGAAATGACTAAGAGAGAGATACCCCCCACCCCCTACCCCCAGGATTGTCACAGAACAACCTATTTTCTTTTCTTTTAGCTATATAGAGATGGATAATGGAGGCATGCTTGAACTCCTGGGGGATAACATCCTCTTGCCAAATAACACAGAAAATTTCAGTCAGCTTTTGTATGAGCAATGGACCCCTACCTTTTAAATCTCATTTGGAATAGAATCAGCACCAGGAGCTTTGCAATACAAAAAGGATCCTAATGGCATTCAAAACCTCTTCTTCAGTTGGAACTTCAGCTTGGGAGAGACTGACTTCAACCTGAGTTAAACAGCCATTGGTTTCAGCACTGATTGATGATGGTCTGTTAAGAACACTTATTGAAATGTTCAGTCTACCTCTCTAGGATCATGCCCTTATCACTAATCAATGCGGATCCATCAGCACTGAGTAGTTGAGATGCACCATATGTCTTTGGTTCATAAATAACAAGGCATCATAAAAGTGCTTTGGATTATTATCAGCATAAAATTGAATTTCATCTACCTTCTAACTGAGTCAAGAACCCTGCCTCTCTCTAAGCTTAATTTGCACTTTACTTTTAATAGTTAAATGATGCCTTCTTAGAGAGGGACAAACAATCCTTCTGTACCCTATGGAATCTAGAGATTCTGAATTTTTCCATCATTTTTGTCAAATCAATCTTGATGTTTGTGAATGTTCTGATGCAGATGAAAAAATGTGGCACTGTACACCAAATCTCTGAAAGTTGTCCGCTCCTTTTCTGTTCCATTGTTGTCAATAGTGTGTTGGTTCAACTTTCCCTCCAAGTTAGCAACAAACTGTCCCCACTCAGAGAAGGGCTCTAATCTGTTGACATTAAGTCTTCTGGTAGTCATCTTGCCTTGGGGCCACCACTTTTGTTGAATAGGAATATTTAACTTGGAGAGGATGAGTCTATAATCAATCCAGCACTCTGCACTACACTGACCTTTGTCACTCTAACACCCTGTCTGTCTCTTCTCCTAACAATGATATAGTCTATTAAATGCCAATGTTTATTGCAAGATTGCATCCATAAAGTTTTATTGCTTTTAAATAAATGGAAGACAGTGTTGGTGGTGAGGTCATGGGATGCACAAGTCTTCAATAATAAGTGACCATGCTGCTGCTCTTTCTGACTCCATTACTCCCAAGGACTCTCTGTCATGTCTGGTAGTCTGTGTCTTCTCTAGCATTAAGTCACCGAGAATTATAAGCTTGTTCTCTTTTGGCATATTGATGATCAGGGTTTCCAGGTCTTTCAAACCTTTTTGTGATCCCATCAGGGTTCATCATGGTGGAAAAATAGGCACTGATGATGGTGGCATGGCATTTTCCTGTAAGTAGCTATGGCATTGTCATAAGCCTGTTATTCACTGTTTTTGATGGACTAGATTAGTTTTGATTACAAAACCTACACCAACTTCAGGATGCTCCCCTTCACTATGGCCACTCCAGAAAAAAATGAGTATTCAGCTCAGACTTCATTAAGCTGGCCTTCATTTGTCACCCTTGTTTCATTCAGGACTTCCATTTGAATGTGAAAACTGTTGAGTTCTCTAGCAACAAAAGCTGTTTGTTTTTCAGGTCTACTAGATTTTGCATTGTCCATAACTATCTGCACATTCCTTGTACTGATAGTGAGTGGAATCATCTTTGTAACAGACTGTGTGTGTGTGTGTGCGTGTGTGTATGTGTGCATGCGTGCATGTGTGTGTGTGTGTGCTTTGACCACAGGGTAGGATCCCCACCTGACATGGTAAGCAGGCCAGGATGGGGTGAAGCAAACAATTCTTAGGGTACCTTAACTAGCCCTTTCTTTACACCATGAAGTTAGCAGTGGAGTTCTTTAAAAAAGGCTGTTCAGATACCCAAGGGGCTTCTAAATCCTATTTGCTACTTATATCCAGTGAGAAGACAACTTTATGGACAGGGTCACCTATAGGCATGGTTGTGACTACAGCTCCCAGTGTATCTGCACCTGCTGTTTCATCATTTGCCTGTCACTACATGGTATGGGTGTATCATTCATGGCAGTGGTATAGGGTGAAAGCAGAGAACTACAGTAAGGGGCAGTGGTATTTAGATGAAATGTGATCATGGGGTCTTTTGGTTTTGTTTAACTGATCTTCTTACAACTGGAGGGTTCAATGCAGGAGGAGATGTATGTATGTATGTATATATGTATGTGTGCGTATGTATATATAAACATACATATATATATAAAGAAAAACATGTGGTATAAAAATGAAGGAATCAAATTTTTTTTAAAAGAACAAATAGTGGTAGAAATATTAACAATAAATACTAAGGACAAAAATGGATTTTTTAAGATATTGTAAGGAAAAGGATAGTTTGATGATCATGAATGATAAAGAAAATACATTTTCTCATATTTTGCTTCTGCTTTCTCTACCAAGGAAAATAATTTTTGAACTACATAAGAGAGATGAGAGAACAAAAAGCTATAAGAGAGTGTTGAAACATGAGATATATAGAAAGAGAGTAAGAGATCATGTAGCTTCCATTAACAAGTTAAAGTAAATAGGCTCAGGGGCCCTCGAAGGTATCATATGAATTGGTGGAGGTAATTGTTGGAATACTGTCAGTGATCTCTGAAAGATCCTAGAGAATTTGAAAGGTACCATACGTCTAGAAAGTGATAAATGTTTGGATTAAAAAAAGGAAAGAATATGACGTCTACAAATTATAGGTTATTAAGCCTAAACATGGTCCATATGCTTCTGTAATGGGAAGTGATGTAACAACAGGGTTAATAGAAAGGGGAATAGGGAGGAACTAAAAGTCACAATGAGAAGGAAAAGTTCTAGAATTATTACAAGAATAGTTGGTGAACACAGAAATGGAAGTGGTGATCACCAAGACCCCAGCATGGCTTCATCAAGAACAAATTATCCAAGATTAACTTTATTTCCTTTTTCCATAGGCTTCCTAGAATGGTAAATATATTTTACCTAGATTCTAATGAAACATTTTGCATAGTTACTCATGCTATTTATGTGGACAAGATGGAGAAATGTGGACTATATGATGTATAATTAGATTGACTGAGAACTAGTTGAATGTCCACATTCCCCCAAAATTAATCATTAATTATTAAATTGAAAGGATGTCTCCAGTGGAGAAAACCCAGGGATCTATGGTTGGACATGTGCTCTTTTACATTTGTATAAGCGACTCGGTTAATGGGAATGATTATATGCTTATTAAGTTTTCAGATTATAAAAAATTAGGAGGGATAGCTAACACATTGGATGATAGCATTAAAGAAGGCCTTTATAGAATAGAATGCTGAACCAAAGTAAATAGAGGAAACTGAATAACGTAAAGATTTACACGTGTTAAAAAAATCTACTTCAGAAGGACAAAATGGAGAAGACTTGATAGCAGTTCATTTGACTAATAGTTTTAGTGGACTGGAAGTTTAATATCAGTTAACAATGTAATATGATAGCCAAACAGCAACAACAATGTAATTCCAAACTGCATTGTGTGATATACTTTTCAGTACTAGAGAAATGATAATCACTCTACTCTGTATAGGTCAGAAAATATCTAGGGTTCAGTTACAAGAACCAAAATTTCAAATTGATATTGATAAGCTGGACAGTCTCCAGAAGAGAACCAGATTGATGGAAAGCTTGAGATCATACTTTATGAAATTCAGGTGAAAGAATGGTAATGTTTAGCCTGGAGAAGAGGGAGGACAATTCAGCTTTCTTTACATATGTGAAGGGATGTCAAATAGAAGAGTAATTTGGTTTCTACCCAGTCTAAGATGCCATAACTATGAGCAATGGGGTATAAGCTATGGAGGGCAATTTAGGATTACTAAAATGGTTTGTTTGTTTGTTTTTTACCAATTATAACTGTCAACAAGCGAAACTAGCTACATCTAGAGGCAGTAACTTCCATATTACTGAAAGTATTCGAGGGAAGACTGGGTGACCACACTGGAGGTATTAAATTGTAGAGTTTATGTTTAGTTTTGAAAGAATAGTGGGTTAGATGACCTGGGAGGGCCCTTTCAACACTGAGATTTTATAATAGTTCATGATTTTTTTTCTTAAGTCACCATCTAATCTGTCTCCCATCTTCCCCCTCTAATCCACACTACTTCTCAAATAAATAAGCTTCCTAACGTATCAATATGATCACTTCACTTCTCAGTCTAAAATTTTCAGTGACACTCAAATAGCCTAATCAAAAAAAAATACAAATTCCTTTTCTTAATAGTTAAGGCATAGACATTAAAGCTATAAATCCACCTCAAGTTACTTTTCCAGATTTAAACTATTTCTCTTTGTGAATTTTGAATTCTAGGAAAACTGGAATACTCATTATCCTCCAGTCTTGTCCTACTCTGTCCTGCACCTCCCTCTATATCTTCCCCCTCAAACCCAAATAAGGAATGAACAACTTCCATGCATGCTATGGAAATCTTTCTCTTACTTTAAATTACAATTATATTTCTACCTCCTCCGTGAAACCTTTCCTGATTGCCCTAGTTGAAAGTTATCTTTCCTTACAAAAATTCCTTTGAAATTGCACTTTGGAAATCTTTTTACTTAATAACATTTATACTTATTTGTGTATATTTTATCTCTCCAATTCAATTAAAAGTTCCTTGAGGATAGGTATGGTACTTCATTCAGAAAAATCTTGTGTTGGTGCTTCATCTTAGTGTGGAGGTAATTTTGAGTATCAGAAGGCAACAAAATCTCTGGTGGGTTCTGATATGTGAAAAGGGTTTTTGTGCATGTTCTCAAGGACAGACTGACTGTGGCCCTAAGACTTATTTTGGTTAGTAAAAATAATATGATAATGATTATCATCATGATGGATAGCATTTTAAGGTTTGCAAATTGCTTTACATGTTACCTCATTTTATCTCAAAACAGATGAAGAAACCAAAGTTGAGAAAAGTTAAGAAGAAAGAAGTTCATTTTTAGCAGTTGGGATTCTAGGTCATGAATCAAAATGAACCAAATGCAAATAAAATCTGGGTTACCCACTTGTACTTTCAGAGTGATAAGTTGCATAGTAGCAGAAATGTATGTAGAAAGTAGTAAGAATAATGGTTTTTAGGCTATCTCTAATTACTAACTAAGCAATCAGTACTCAGTGTAATATCTAGGTTGAAATACCAGTGAACTGACACATTACCAGAGAAATTAAACCACAGGTATGTGGGTATTCTCACTACAAATGAAACCAGAAGATAAAAAAAGCTGTGGCTAAATTGAAAGAGGGCAAAAGGGTTTTCCTTGGAAAAGATAATAAATAGGTGGCTAAGTTGGTTTCATTATATTTCCAAAGGTAAAAGAAAATAATTTCATGAGATACTTGATTATTTCACTTTGTACTCACAATAAGCATAAGTAAAAGTTTAACATAAAAATAACTGGGATATATCCACAAATATTTTTACAGCAGGTGAAGTAGATAAATTCTAATGAAGATCCTGATGACATGCTTCAAATTGACTCAACATAAACTTTGATGACTTGTTGATTTCAATGTGAATTCAATTCAGCTAAACTCTAAATGAAAGTGCTTACCATGAGCAAGGTACTATTATAAGTCTTGGGAATACAAATGAGAAATAAGAGGGGAAAATGTTCTACTCTTAAGAAGCTTTCCATCTCCTTAGGAAACATAACATGTACATAGGTATGTAAATATGAACTAGCCAAAAAGGAAAAGATGAAGTTAACCATGGTGAAAATCTTGGCAAATATATTTCAGAATCAAGAATGAATGGCATCAAAGTCCTACAGAACTATTCAGAAACCTCACAACTTCTGTAAGTTGTTTTTTTTTAACAGTATAAGATTGTTTCACATGCAAAAACATCAACAAAAATTAATTATAGTTCAACAGAAAAGAAATTATCGGTTACTGATGTGGGAGTTGTTTCAGAAATCATTATCAGGGAGGGATCAAATTATCATCTAGTTAGAGTAAAAATATGTAGTAATATATGTGTGTATGTATTGTAAAAATCTAAAAGGAAGATGATGAAAAGACATTGCATGATCAGAACCATGCCAATTCAAATTGTTTAAATAAACTATGAACTCTGAAACACTGGAAGAAGAGAAAAGAAAAATGTTGACTATATCACCATCACCTTAGAAAAATTTAGCTAATAAAAAATCATCACAAAATTTTAAAAAATAGGAATTACCTCACAAAGAACTCAATCTTTTTGTTCATTAAAAAATATGGGAGTCAAGAGCAATACCACCATAGAAAACAAGATTATTTGTTAAAAACAAAAAAGCAGAGAATCAAGGACAAGTGATATTATTTATAATCTTATGAAACTTATGATTAGTATTGTCATGTAAAATTACCTGATAAAACAATGACAAGCAACTGAGCAATAATAAGTAAGCCTAGTATGAGATTGGGCTGCTTTAAGTTTATGCTGAAAATATCTGTATATTAAATTAAAAGACAATAAATAGATGTGATCTAGCACAAGGTTACTACCTTATCTCTGCTGATCCATTCTCATAGGTTCTGATAATGAAATTCTGACATTTGGATTTAATGCCTTAATATATTATATTTGCATGTATATATTTACATTAGTATATGTTTATATGTGTATATATGTATGTGTAACATATTTGTAAAAATATGTATTACATGCATATAAAAAACAAACAAAAATCAGGGGCAAATGATATTAGTTATAATCTTATGAAAATTATGAGTAGTATTATAAAGTAAGAAAAAGCACCTAAGCAATAAATCATACACACATATTATATATGTATATATGTATACACACACTCATACACATATACTTATATAAAATGTGAGGCAGTAGTAATGTTGTTGCTGAGTCATTTCAGTCATATCTGATTCTCTGCAACTCCATTTAGATTTTCTTGGCAAAGACACTGGAGTGGTTTGTCATTTCCTCCTCCAGCAAATTTTATAGACAACTGTACTGAGGCAAACAGGGTTAAGTGACTTGCCCAAGGTCATAAAGCTAGTACGTGTCTGAGGCTTCATTCAAACTCAAGTTCTTCTGACTCCAGGGTTGGCCTCCTATCTACTGTGCCACCTAGCTGACTTAATAGTACAGTTATCCCTTCTACATTGGAACTTTCCCCAACATTTCCCCATCATGGCTTTGCTACATCATGGGTTGGCATAAGAAATCAAATGGATTTTTTTTTTTGCTTTTTGGAGGGCGATTGGGGTTAAGTAACTTGACCAAGGTTACATGGCTAGTTTTTTTGTGTGTGGGTGGGTGTTAAGTGTCTGAGGCCAGAACCAAATTCGAGTCCTCCTGACTCCGGGCCAGCACTTTACTCACCACACCACCTAGCTGCCCCTAATCAAAAGGAAATTTTGTGGTTGTTTTATGGAATTCACAGACCACACATGAAGGTCATGAGGCACAGAAAAAGTTTAAAAATTCAGAAATGCATAAAATATCTGTAAAATATTATGTAATATCAACATTTTATCTTTTAATACCATAATAATTCAGACTTCTTCTCTTGTACTAAGGGAGGGTCAAAAAATTTTATGTGGATTTTCAAGATCATGGGGGTGCCTCATCCCTAAACCCTGCAATGTGGAAGAGATGTAATACTACTTAATATGAAATGGGTAAGAATGGATGCTCCTGGTGAAAAAACAAATGGAGAAAATTCAATGCATGAGGCAAGATTAATTTAGAAATAATCAAGAATTGATTTTTAAGATACCCCTAAAAGGGAAAAATTACAGAATAGAAGATTATGTGTGATACTGTTACAATAAAAAGGTGGGTGAAAAATACATCAATAACTATGGGGCCATATTCTGCTTTTTCATCTATATAAAATATTTGAGGATGACCAATGTATCTACATCAGTCAATGGTCTTAAGGATATCCTTGATAAAACTAGGATAAGGGAGCAGATAATCTTTTAGAGATGATTTTCTATATAGAGTCAAATCTTTCTAATTTTATCTTACTGAAAGGTAGAGAGAATAATACAGCTTGCTGTATATGTTGTTTGTTAATAACAAAAAGTATCCTCCTATAATGACCCCACAAGGGGCCTCTGGATTATTAATAAATAATATTTTTTTCTTAATATTGTGTGGATAGCAGTGTATTACACAAGATAATCTATTGGATATCTGGATAATCTATTGGAACCCACTCTCTGGCTGCTTTTTTCCAGCCATAAATATCTCTGAAGAAAACCTTTATGCTGCTTTTTTTTACACACAAATTCTTTGTTAGTAACAAAGCGTGCTTCCACCTGTCATGAATTTTTGCTTCTTTGGTGACATTCAAATTTTCATTCTTTAGAGACTGCCATACACTTTGAATTCCATACAGCATCACCTGAACGATGTTGCTCATTTAAAAAGATATGACTGCTTCAGAAGGAAACAATGCCCAACTTCCCACATTCTCTACCTCCTTGATTCTAAAGTTTGTTTAATGTTCATTCCTAGAGTGCATCCAATATATGTGTACTGATTGATCAGATCTTTGGGTTATCCAATGACTTATATGTTGGAGTGAAAAATAGCTGTTAACCTATTTTCTGAATAGTTAGCCTCTTTTGAGGGATTTGATGTGATAATAACACATCTTTTGAGGGATGTGTTATTATTAACACATAACAAATGTGTTAATTATGAAGACATAATTAACACAATGTCTTCCAAAACCAGGAAAAAATGGAGTATTTCGATATCTCCAGGGAATCCCTCTTCGATTTGGGCTCTGCATGAACATCTTTTATTACAATGGTAATGACCTTTAGTGAGTACACAGCTATTTTATACCTCACTTCATACGAAAAATCGGAGAATCATTTAACAATGTTACTGACCACTGAACATCCTGGTCCCTTCCCTATCTTTTAGGCTCCTTACTCTCCTCTATATACTACCATCACTCAGTGACATTGGTTTGCTTGCTATTCCTCCACCTTCCAACTCCAAGCATTTTTCCTGGCCGTCCCATTCCCATGCTTGGAATGTTTTCTCTCCCCATCACCACCTCTTAGCTTTCCCATATTCCTTCAAGTCTCAGCCAAAGCCCTACCTTCTACAAGAAGCCTTTCCAAGTTCTCAATCTAAGCACTGTTCCTCTAAGACTATCCCATTTTGTCCTGTATCAAGCTTGTCTATACAGCTGTTTGCATGTGGGTTCTTTGAGAACATGAGCTGTTCTCTTTGCTTGTTTTCACTTTTCTCTGACTCTCTAATGCTTATCACAAGCACCTGGAACATAGTAGGTGCTCAACAAATGCTAGCTAACCATTTCTATTAGATCTTTCAGAGAATCTTGTAATAACCTTGCTATATAAGCACGAGAAGCACATTGTTGAAGAAGAGCCTCTAAAGACGAATTTTAACTAACAATGAAATGTCTTTCAATTGTCCACAAACAGGAAGTACAATGGAATCTTCTATTCTCTACACTTTTCATGCTTCTATGCCTCTACTTTTATAACTGTGAAAGTTAAAATCATACAAGCTCCCAGGATGATGAAGACAACTTTGTTCATTGATCTGTTGAGTAGTAACATCAAATGAATCAGAAAACAGGAAGATATGATCTCCCACAGAGTTCACCTTTCAATAAATTAACATGTATGAGGGTCATACTATTTCAAAGAATGAAAATATCCATCCTTATAAGAAGACATCCTCTACAAACTCCAAAGAGAGAAGGGATTTCCTAACCCTTATGAGGTTTTCTTTAAGCACTGCAGTTTGAGGATGACATTGTGCTGATAGCATTAATCCCTCAAACACTTCAGTCTTCTTGAAGCTATATACAGTTGTTCATGAGAGATCAACCTGCCCTACCCTTCAGGAAAAAACAGTGGATGTATGCATGTTGTCTTAATTATGGTAAACAGTTCAATAGAGAACCCAGTGAATCATTCCACCTGAAGCATACATACATATACATACATACACATATGTATACATGGATATGTATGTGTGTATGCATGTATCTTAGACATGCACTGAACAAAGAAGTTGAACTGAGCCCAGAACGAAGAAGGAGAAAACTGTACCAGGTTTTCAATTTAAATGCTTCCAAGTTATTCATCAATACAGATGTCCACCTTTTTAATGCTGATATGCTCTTGGAATTGCTTTCTTATTAAGACATACAAAATGCCATCCACACTTTCAGGTAAGTCAAAATTATAGGTGATACAAAGGTAATGGAAGAGGGAGAAACCCATTGTGGAGGCATGTTAATTGTGGCATATCAACTAAAGATGACTCACCATGACTGAATGATGATAAAGTCCCCTAACTGTGATGACTGGGTAAATATATATGATCTCATTTTGACTGGGTCCTTACTGTGGTCAGACACTATTTTTACTCTATTCTCTATTATAGTCCATGAAGTGACTGCTTCAAAACTTCTCTTCTTTCCTCAATCTTTCCACACCATCCATCCTTCCACCCTATCTGTAGAGGAATTTGCCTCAGGCTTCTCAGACTTCAGAAGCTTCCCTTTCTCCTCTTCTCCACATTTCAAATGCTATATCCCTTTCCACAATAACATCCCCCCATTCTCTGATCCTTTACTCTAGGCTCAGAACTAGCAGATGGAAGAATCAGCAAAGGCCTTAGATCAAAGGTGGCATCCAAGTAATTTTGTGACGAAAGTTAGGGATTCTAAGATGTGGAATTGAGGAGGGAGTGCATTCCAGGAATGGAGGAAAGCCATGAAAAAGCATAAAGAGGGTTGTAAGAAACTAATTTATTGAAAAAGAGCAAAAAAGGCCAGTTTGGCTAGACTATATACAGTATGAAGGAGAAGGGTGCATGATAAGGTTGGAAAAGTTAGACTGGAGCAAGATTATAAAGGGCTTTGAATGAAAGTCAGTTAATTAAAGATTTTTTAAGTACTTATCCAATGCCAAGTACTGTGTAAAATGATGGGGATACAGAGAAAAGTAATCAAACAGTCCATGCTTTCATGGAAAATACATATATTCTTTGGAAGATAAATTATATACACATATATAGGCATGTTACATAAAAAAGGCAAGGTAACAGCAGGGATGGTCTAGCAGTCTTAGAGATTCAAATAAAGCTTCATGGAAATTGATACTTGAATCTCAAAGAAACCAAAGAATATTTAGAGAAAGAGGTAAGCCAGAAGTGCATTCTTGATATGGAAGACAAATGACATGAAAGCACATAGATTGGGAATCAAGAGTAAGGAACAGTAAAAAGGACAGCTTGGTTAAACTATAGAGTAATGTCCAATAAAGTTGGAAAGGCAGGTTGGGGCCATGTTGAAAAGGGTTTTAAATGTCAAACAGAGGAGTGTTTTATGTTGCATAGGCTGTCATTGAAATTAAAAAAGAAAGTGACACTATTAGACCTATTGCTTTAGGAAAGTGTCTTTGGTCACTATATAGAGAATAAATTGGAGTGGGGAAGAGGTTTGAGGTAGGGAGATCAATTAAGAAGCTAATGGCATATTCCATGCAAGAGTGACAAGGATTTAAACTGTGGTGGTAGCTAAGTGAGTAGAGGGGGGATTCCCAATACCTTCTCCCCTACCCCAGCCTCCCAAAACTTTATATTTATTTTGGGCACATATAATATATGCGTATATATGCCATATGTACATATATGAGTGTGTACATAAATATACATAAATACACACATATGGATGGATATATGTATATATATAATGTGTCTTCCAGATAGTACACAACATCTTTGAGGGTGAAACTGTCACTTTTTTCTTTATATCCCCAGCACATATAAGTGGGTGTTTAACAAATGCTTGTTAAGTACATACAGATCAATTGATCTCTGAAGGACAACCCCTTCAGAACCTACCCTTGATTCCATTCTTCTCGTCCCAATCTCTTCAGGTAGAATTTTAGATCTCTCCCTATCTACTAGCTCTGTCCCTGCTGCATGCAAATATGCCCCCAAGTCACTCCCAATTCTTACAATACCATTAACTTATCTACCAAACCCCCTCTCTCAGGCTGTTGCTATTTCTCCATCCTTTCAAAACCAAACAGAAAAAGCCTCCACTTTCATGGCCTCAAGTGCACTTCTCTTCCCCTTACTCATTTTATCTGGCTTCCAACTCATTCAGCAAAGTGATGTTCCTCTCTTCAAAGTTGGAATGATTTCTTAACTGCCAACTCCGCTGACTTTTTCTTCTCTCATCCTTCTTTACCTCTCTGAGGCAAATTTGGTACTTGTGAACCCCATCTCCTCCTGTATACTGCATTCTCATTTCTCTGCATTTTCATAACTCTACTATTTCTTAGCTCTTCTCTTGTCTATCTCTTTATTGGATCATATCCATTATCATGCTCAGTAACCTGAATAGACCTCAAGGTTAAGTCCTGGGCCCTCTTCTGTTTTCTGTTCACACTCTCAACTTTCATGGGTTTAATTGTCATCTTTATGCAAATAGCTCCTAGAATCTAGCTATCCAAACCAAACCTTCTACTGTACTCTGGGCCTGCATTGCAAACTCCTTAATTAAAATCTCAAACTGGATTACCCTGGAGACATCTTAAACTCAGCAAGACTAAAATAGAACTTTATCTTTTTCCCTAACCCACTCATCTCCTAAGCTTCCCAATTTCTGACCCAATATTATCTACCATCTTTCTACTCCCCTAGGTTCTAAACCTTGAAAACTTCCTTGACTCTTGGTTTACTCTCATTCCATATATCTAGTCAGGTGCCAACACTTAACTACCTCCCCAATAGGTTTTTACATGCATCCCTTTCTCTTCCCTCTCATAGCTACCACCTGAGACTGGAGCTTAACACCTCTCCCTGGGACTATATCAATAGTTCCTTAATGGATCTCTCTGCTTCTAGTCTCTCCTCTTTCTAATCTATCTCCCACACAGCTGCAAAAGTAATTATACAAAAGAATAATTCTTGACTGTGTTACTCTGCTCCCCAATAATGTCCAGCAGCTCCCTTTATTATTTATAAGATCAAATACACAGTTCCTTTGTTTCACATTTGAAAATCCTTCACAATCTAGCTCCAACCTTTCAGGCCTTGTGACACATGACATTTCTACACATACTCACTGGTTCAGCCAAACATCCTTTGTGCCTGCGGCTCAGGGGTAACATTCAGTTCTTTATCTCTGGTTTTTTACAAGCTATCTCCCATATGCCTGGAATGCATTTTCTCCTTATCTAAACTTTACTCCCAGAATCCCGACTTTCCTTCCAAGCTCAGATCAAGTGACACCTTCTGCCTGAGACCTTTCCTCATCTCTCAGTGGCCAATATCTTCCCACCACCACCCCCAACACAAACTACCTCAGATTTTGTTTTGTGTGTATTTTATATGTTTCTATATGTACATGCCTCTACTAATAAAATGTGTGATTCTCAAGGATAGGAACTGTTTCATTTTCTCCTTTATATTCCCTGCCCCTATAACAACATAGAAAGCATTGATTAATGCTTGTCTGACTTGTGCCAAAGAAGTAGAATATAAATAGCATCTCTTATATTTGTAGCCTGACATAAGGAGGTGGATAAGTCATGTAGTGAGAATGAAATATAACTGGACAACCAAAGTATGCTCATATCCACGAAATCTTGTGAGTACCAAGGAAAGCCTCCACTGAGTCAGGTAGAGTCTTTGTGGAGAATTTACAGAAAAATGTGAAGAGCAATCATACAGAATGCAAAAGCCTAGATAGGGTTATGATCTGCTGTTATTTTAGAGAAATTAACTTTAGCAACTTTTCTTCTTTCCAACTCTGACAATTGGAGCCAATGAGTGAGGAGCAGAAGTAAAAAAAGAGACTAAAGCGAAAACCACATTTTATTACAGAAAGGGTCAATAAAGCAAGTAAACTGATTTACCATTTAACCATTCATAATGTAATTTTTGGTTACTAAAATAGTTCTGTAGCTGAAAAAAAAGGATATATGCAGTTAAATCAGAAGTCATATTGGCATAATTCACTTGGCTCTTATGAAAAGGAAACTAAAACAAACATATGTATAACAAAATTCAATAATTTTTGGACTCAAATTAAATTAATAAATAGGAAATATATATGCCTTCTCCAAAAAGAAAGTTAGAAAGACCTGATTCTTCAAAGGGCATTTCTATACCATTTTCAGGAAAACAAATACCAGTTCTCCCAAAAAGAACATTTATTTTCAAATGACCATGAATTTAAAAGACTATTTTACAAGAAACTCTGAATAGCATCTAATATTCAATTACATGCCAGGAGAATTGACCAAATTAACATTTCAGATGAAGAATACGTCAGAAAATGAAAGTGACTCTGTTTTAGGCATGGTGAATATATTTAAAAAATAAATATTGGCACTACTCTACAAATAACCAATGAAATACAAAGGGTCTGGTCATTTTAAATCTATACCTATACCAAAAAGTACTAGAAAGGTCCCTTTTGCCCAAGATTCTACAATAAAATATAATCAAGAGTGTGACACAATGAAGAAAAATTACATTTGTAAATCTTACTTGTTGGCATCATTCTGAATATGTTGGAAATCCTTTTCCATTTCACTTGTAATTAATGGCTCAGTGATGGTGCTGTTCTTGGTATGAATTCTGGTGCTCTCAATGCCTTTCCTCCTCCTCTGGATACCTTGGTCTTGATAAATTTTCTCTATGTGCTCATCTATGGAAGATGCAGTGAATCCAGAGTTACTGTTGTCAAGATCAATTCTTTTTTGAGAAGCTTCCAGAAAATCCTGTTTATTTTCATTTACCCCACCCATGAAGAAGCTATTTTGCTGTAGACTATTACTGGTTGCTTGTTTCAAGTTATCTTGCTGTTCTTCTAATTGGTTTCTTTTTCTGATACTTAAATCTTCATCTCTATCAATGATTCTGAAGTCTCCATGTTCATGAGCATCTCTGTACTCACTACTAAGTTTCATCAGCTCATTAAAATAAGAGCACAAGTCTTCTATGGCATCTAAGGAGTGTGTATTTCTGAAGAAAAAAATAATGAAAAGTATTTAGTCATCATAAATATAAGAAAGTGTTACCATTTTAAATAAGTTTAATGAACACTATGATTCCCATTGACATTAATTATTAGAAAGTTATTTAGGTTTGGTTACTTTTTAACAGATCTCATTTTTCACAAAAATTAAAAATATTCATTTATATAATTTTAAATGAGTAGATGAAACAAAATACTTAGTTGTCTTATTTTGATACATTTCCTTCCATGAGGTTTTTTTTTGTACAAATGAATGAGAAAGAGCCAAGCCTTCACAACTGTAAACATCAAATGTAGAGAGAGAAAGCCTATGAGGATTGCTGCTGCCTAAATTTGGAGAAGCTATTTATGAAATAAACTTGAAAGTGCTTCCAACATTGAATCTTGCCATGCAAAATATTTTTATTGGACTTTTAAATAAAGGACTGATGTTATGGGAAAGGTTTTTTTTTTTTCTCCCATTTTTCACTTGAAGGAGAATTCACTTGAAAAAAAGGAATTCAAATACTTTAACACAATATTAAGTTTACATATTTAAACAAACTAAATTCTAAAAGGTCAGGTAAAATCATCAGCTCTATTTTATTTGTTTTAAAGATTTTCTCAGTGTATAGGCAAATGTCACAGTAATTATTAGGTCCTGGGCACAGAATGGCTCCCTTATATTAATGGTGTTTCTTACCACAGGAGGAATGAGGAAGGGATAAAGAGAATTATAGTATATCAGACAGAGTTAAGGCAATGTAATGAATATTGCCACGTGCTTAGCGAACAAATAAAAATAAAGATGTATCCTTCTGTCATTTTTCTAAATAATATAATTCATCTCAACTGCTACCACCACAAATTATTCATGTAAAAAGGCCTTTTGTGAATTTCAATGCTATATAAGTCATGTTAACCTGCAAAAGTATAAATACACATATACTTACTTATATACATGTATATAGATATACATATACATGCAGAAATACATATGGGAGGCTATTTCTGAATAGTTATATCTTCACTGTTCAGTAGTTTACACTGGAATAATACATTTGTTTTTAAATACAAATAATAACAAGTGTTGTTCTAAAATCGTGTTTGGCTTCTTTGTTTCAAAGTTTAAAATACTGTATGATACTGAACCATCAACTCTGGCACAGTATGTCTCAAAATAGTAATAGCACATACAAAACATGGACTAGTAAATAATGATGACTTTTAGCAAAATATATATTCTGGTCTTGTTAAGGATGCAATGTCAATTAAATAAGTCAAATAGAAAACTCGCTTTTCTAGAATTTGTCTCGGAACAGAGTAAATTTTGAAACTCATTTAGAGGAAAAAGAATAATTGAGCTAGATAGTAGAGAAGACAGAGTGGTGAACTTGGGATTCAAGAAGACCTGAATTAAAATTCTACTCAGAGAGACATAATACTGTGTGACCAGAGGCAAGTAATTAAACTTTTTTCAGCTTCAGTTTCCTCATTTGTAAAAGAGGGATAATAACAGCATTAAGGGTGGTTGTGAGAATCAAATAAGATATAACAAAGTGTAAAGCACTTTGCAAATCTTAAAGCACTATTATTAATATTGGTGGTGGGGGGGGAGTTTGGTTAGGAATATACCTGTATTACTTATATTTTCACAGCTCTATTAGAGTTACTGTGTCTTTAAAAATGCTTATATTAACATCTCATTAAATCCAAATAAAATGAAAGAGCATTAAGACAAAATAAAACGGGTGGCTAGGTGGTGCAATGAATAGAGCACCAGCCCTGGAGTCAGGAGGACCTGAGTTTAAATCCGACCTCAGACACTTAACACTTACTAGCTGTATGACCTTGGGCAAGTCACTTAATCCCAGTTGCCCCTCCAAAAAAAAGACAAAATAAAATAGAAATAGTAGGTTATATGATTTCAGTTTTCTTTTTGTGAAGGAATCATTAAATTCTTAAATCCAAAATAAAAATCAGTCTCCATATTTTAGATCTGGTAAGCATAAATGAAAAATATGTCTTCTTTTAAGAAAGGAAAATTAAGCAAAATAAGTAGTCATGGAAACGATGGTTTATTCAGTTGTCATGGATGAATGGAAAATTTCCCTTAAGAAATTAAAAATGTAGGTGGGAGCTATTTTTTTTATAGTTATTCATTCTAGTACTGACTCTGACCATAACCACTCAGCAGCTATTACCAGTTCTCAGTTCTCCTTCCTAAGGAAAGAATGACCTGTATGTTACCTTCACTCTCTCCCTTGTTCTCTTTTTTCCCTTTTCCTATCTCTTCATCAGGCAGTAGAGTAAGATTGGAGTTAAAATTTCCAGGCCCCAAATGTGCAGACAAGAAAGACATCAACACCTACCCAGTCAGAATTCCCATAGTGTGTAATAACAAATCAGAAGAATCAACGTCAACAGAGTAGAGTGCTTCTCTGTATGTGAACATTTTGTTGCTGACTTGGGGTTGGGGGTGATAGTGGGGAAGCTGAGCCAAATCATGGTTGGCCACAGTGGAGCAGAAAAGGAGTGGGCCACTTTCAGAGATTTGGAGTACAGCACCACATTTGCTCATCTGAGCCAGAACACTTGCAAACATCAGAAGAGGTTTGATGAAAACAATGGGGAAATCCAGAAGCTACTAAATGAATAAAATGAGACCTCCACAGGGTTTACAAATAATTCATTTGTTTCTAAGAAGGCAGCATTTAACTCCATCCAAAGTGTAGTACAATTAAAACTTAGAGAGATGCAATTTTCTTGGCTCCGTAAGAAGGTACAAGAGATTCAGTTTTATGCTGAAAGAAACAAGACAATGTGCTTCTATGATGTCTTGAAAACTATTTATAGGCCAAAGACCTATGGCACATCTCAACTACTAAGTGCTGATGTAGTCATACTGATCAGTGATAGGGATATGATCCTGAAGAGATGGGCTGAACACTTACATAGGATTTTCAACAGATGGTTATCAACCAATGCTGTAGCCAATGATCATTTACCTAAAGTTGAAGTCAATCCCTCTCTAACCAAACTTCCAAATGAAGAAGAGGTTTTGAATACCATTAAGAAGCTCCTACATGGCAAAGTACTTAATACAGATTCCATCCCAGCAAAGATCTATAAGGCAGGGGATACAATACTCATATAAAAGGTGACTGAAATCTTCTGGGTTACATGGCAAGAGATTGTCCCCAGGAGATCAAGTATGCCTCCACTGTTTAACTCTATAAAGAAAAAGGAATTAGGTTGTCCTGTGACAATCACAGAGACATCTCTCTCTTAGTCATCAAGGGCAAGATTCTTGCCAGAGTCCTCCTTAATAGGCTTGTGGAAGAGTATGATGAAAATGGTTTGCCTGGAGTTCATCAGTATTGTACACCAATTTCATGATGGCATGCTTGCACACGTTCTGTAAAATGAACAATGCTTTCATGCTTTCCCAGTCACCAATGGAGTAAAGCATGGCTGTGTGATTACTCCCATGCTTTTTAGTATGATGTTTTCAGCAATGTTGTCAGATACCTTCTACAAGGATAAAAATGGCATCAAAGTCAACTACTGCACTGATGGTCAATTATTTAATTTGAAAAGGCTACAAGCCAGGACTAAAGTGGTAGGAGAGTTGGTGTATGATTTTTTGTTCATACTTTATTGTGCACTCAATTCAGCCTGTGCACCTAAGATGTAAGACTATAGATTGACTGTGGTCATTTTGGCCTGTCAATTAACAAAAAAACACAGGTACTCCACCAGCCAGCACCAAACCATACATATGTGTAACCATTGTTTATAGAAAACAGAGAAATTTAAATGCCATGGATTCATCCCCTTACCTTGACAGTATATTTTCCAGGCATGTACACACAGATGATGAGGTTGATGCACTGTAATGTAAATGGAATCTGAAGATCTCCCATGCCCTTTTGTATTGGCAAGTAAGCAGGTACTTAGCATGTTGTTTCAAGTTAACAACTTGTTTAAGCCATTTAATTAACAGAGAAGAAGCTAACACCTTGGGAAGAAGTTGCTGATGTAACAGGAAGGGGCAGAATAGGGAGGGGCTATACCGTACATAAGGAAGAAGAAAAGCTGGACAGACAGAACTTCTTGGGATAAGCATTGTGGAGGCAGGGCAGCTGCTGCTAGACTTAAGACTGAACTGAGAATTGAGAAGAACTGAGAAGAGGAATGATAATTGAGAACTGAGACAGAATTTCTTGGAGCAAGCCATGTGGCGGCTGGATAAAGTGATTTTGATTTTGAGAATGGAGCTTATGGTGCTGAGGATTTTGGAGGGCCAGCTGGAGCTGCTGAGCCTGCTGAGGATTTCTGACCAAAGACTGAGGAAGCATGACTGTGGTGCTGGTATTTTGTATAAATGTTGTTGCGGCTTTGTTAATGTGTATGAATGCTAATGTGGCCTCGTTAAGCCTTGTCTTCACAGGAACAAAGACTGTGAAAGATTTGAGATGGACTGGACACTATGAGCTCCAATGTGGAGCAGGAACTGCACAGAGAGCTGGACAAAAAACTGGAAGCTGTCTGCCTTTGAACCCAGGTGACAGTTTAGTGGATTCAGGTAGGAGCTACCTGCCTTGAGTCAAGATGAAAAGACCTCTCTGTGGATACTGAGTAACTGATAAAATTGTCTGAGTAGTGATTGATGAAGTAGGATATTGAGTAGTGAGTGATGAAATTGTAATTTACTTGTGACCTAAGGGTGAATGGCTTTTGTACTTCCCACTACCCCTTAAGAGGGTACTGAGTAGTGACTCTTGAAGTTGTAACTTAATCGAACCACATAGGTGAACTTTGACTTTTGTACTTTGTGACCTTTAAGGAGGCAAGCCTCCTTAAGGATGATTGAATGATTGAGTTACTAAATGATTGTACTTTGTTGAAAACTATGTAATCACTTTGGTGAAAACCATATGGCCATTTTAGTGATAAGTTGTTGAGTTGTGACATGTTGAATGCTGTATTTTGATTTTCTGTGATAAGCTGTGAATGTTGTACCTTGATTTTCTGTGCATGTTTTGCTCTAATTTGTTACTGAATAAATAGAGAGTTTGCTATACTATGAAATTAGAACCTTGAAAGCTGTTCATAGCAGCAGTCCTCTAGAAAGCTGCTCATGCTTGGCTTTACATACACACACTGGCAGAGCTAGCTCAGTGTTTAGGAGGCTCCAAAGGAAAGTGTGGGAGAGAAGATGTATTAGGCTGCCTACAGAGCCTTTGTGCTGCCTTCATTGTTATATGCCTGTGAAACCTGGGAAGTACACCAGTACCATGGCAGAAAACTGAACTTCTTCCATTTGAATTGTCTTAGAAAAAATTTTAAGATCACCTGGTAAGATGACAGTACTGGACACTGAGATCCTTTCTCAAGTTGAACTGTCAAGCATTCAAACTCTACTGGAAAGAGTGTCACTCTCATGGGTTGGCCATATTGTTTGAATGCCAAATACACACTAGTCTAAAAGATTGTTTTAAAGAACTCATGCAAGGCAGGAATTCATATTACAGCAATACTAGGACACTCTCAAGGTCTCTATAAAGAACTGTGGGATCGATTGAGTGACATGGGAGACGTTGGCAAAGGACCATGAAGCAATGCATGCTCTCATCAAAGAAGGTGCTGTGCTCTGAGAGAAGCAGAATTGCAGTAGCTCAAAAGAAATGTGAGATAGACAAATTTTGAGCATCCCCACTGAAAATGTTCATATGGACTATTGTGTACAACCTTTGGTAAAGCCTTTCAAGCTCATCTAGCTCTGATCAGCCACAGTTAGACACACTGTACCTTGACCCCAATATTATCGTTATGTTGTTTTGGTTCTCTTAGAGAACAAAGGACAATAAATGAATGAAAGAACGATTAATAAATGAGAATTGAGAATGAATTTTAGCTTGCTCTTGTTTGCTAGTCAGTCTTTCCTTACAATGTCTAAATATTTCAAATTATGAATGAAATTGGTTGTTATGCTGCAAACTAGAGGAAGTTGGAAATATTACCTCCTACAGAAACATACTACTAATTTTCTTTGTAATTTTGAAAGTTTTGTTGTTTAGTTTTTGCTATAAACCCAGGATGTGCAGCTATAGAGTTCTATGATTTTTTGATATAGTACTTTTATTTAAGTACTACTTCAAGTAAATACATACTATATTTCAAAGAGTAGCTCTAAAAGTGATCTGATATCCTGCAGTTTTACTGGGTATTTTTCAAAAATATTACACCCAATAAATCAGATGGGATTAAATTAGAACATTTGTTATAAAGTTACATTAATATTTTGATTATGCTAAAATTTAGGTCACGTACCTTTTTTCAGTGACATATTTTTTAACTATTAAGTTAAATTCCTGGTTCTGAGTCTGGCAGATTGCTGAAAAACTGCCTGGTTCTGGTATGTTGATTTCATGATTAGATGAATCAGATTTCAGTGTTTCACCATTGAGAATTCTTAGAGTGGGTAAGATTTCAATTATGGACTGCCTAATGAAAAGATAACAAAATAAAACATCAGCGTTATAAATATAGATTGAACTTTACTAGTAAGTATTGATTGGCACTGCCTCCTCCCCCCATTCTCACCAACATCCTTGATTCAGATAATCTAATTAAAAATCAAATATGATCCAACAAATATTAATAAGCACCAACTATAATCAAAGCACAAAGGTTCTCAAGGGATACAAAAACACTCATGAAATAGTCTCTGCCCACAAGAAGCTTATATTCTACCAGAGAATTTGCAAATTTGAAATTGTTTTAGAGTTGAAGAAGACAAAAAATGTATTACTTTATGATTGAGTTTTAGGATAGTTAAAGGCACAGTCAAGAAACATACAGCGTGAGCAGCATGAGTCACTTTTTCATGCTAGTGGAAGGAGTACTCATAAAAATAAAACTCATCAAAGTCCTGAAGTAATGGTTAAATATAATGTGCTCATCAAACCTCAGACCCACCATGTGGAACTTTGAAAGGGGTGCCAGAGGAACTAGGGATTCAGTTTCATCTCAGCACCTCCTGTACCTTAGATCTTCTGGCTCCTAACTAATTCGAAGGGTTTTTTTGTTGTTGTTATAACACTGTAATGGTTCCTTTATCGCTTATGGCAATAAACCTGTTCTCCCAAAGTTCTATATGCTGGATTGGGACTAGACAGAAAAGTATCTGTACAGGCTCTTAGGACTGGAATCTCATAGGCTTATCTCCCAATTCACTTGAATAGTGCCAAAAGCCATTGTCCCATCATTAGACTCAAACTGACAACTGATTTACACCTGCTTACTAATGAAAGAAATGTGTGCTGGGGGCAGCTAGATGGTGCAGTGAATAGAGCACTGGCCCTGGATTCAGGAGGACCTGAGTTCAAATTCGGCCTCAGACACTTAACACAATAACTAGCCATGTGACCTTGGGCAAGTCACAACCCCAATTGCCCTCCAAAAAGCAAAAATAAAATAAAAGAAATGTATGCTGGGAGGGGGTTTGAGAGAGCCACTGGGAATAAGGCACAGAAAAGAGAATGCTAGTTTTCTGAAGGTGTTTGTTTTGAAACAGCCAACATTTGGGCAAGTCACTTAGTCAGCTTAAGCCTTAGTTTCCTCATCTGAAAATGAATGGTTGTACTAAATGGACTCTGAGACCACATCCAGTTCTAGAAATAGGATCCTATGAGCTTTAGACTTCTTTCCAACTGCCTAGCAACTTGAAAGAAGAAAGAAAACGGAGAAAAGAGAGAAAAGAAAAAAAAAGAACCAGGGCAATTGCTATGGCGATTCATGCTGAAATGGCTGTTCTGAGTTGGTGCAGAAATTGTTGTTGCTGTTCATCCTCTGTTTGGAAAAGGAACAATGACATCACAGGTGATCTCTTGATTTGTATATGAGTTGGACTTAAGTGAGGCAGAGTTGCACAAAGCTGCATTTCCTCCTCCAGAGTCACTGAAGTCCAGTGGCAAGATAAAAATCAAGATAACTGGCGATGGACCACAATGCAGTGCATGACCTTGGCCTTTCTAAATTAAAGTCTTGCCTAGGCCTCAGCTAGGGGCATTGATCACAAATAATCTATTGCTAATCACTGAATTTCAGAGTTAGAAGAGATCTCAGGTCTAGTTCAACCTGCACCTGGAGAAAAATTCCATCAACATTGTTTTTCCCTTCAATTACAAATGTCACTGAACCAAGATTGTATAAATTTATTACTTATTTGTGTTGTCAAAACTATTAACAGCCTCTCAACATCTGCCAAAGGAACTTGTCTTTAGTAATGCCCCAAAAACAATAGCTAAAACTAATCATGTAAAACCTCAATTGCCAAGAATATTTGGAGATTAGGAAATGTTGCTTAATTATATTTTCCAATTTACAGGTACATTATAAGATAGAAAGATTTTGAGTAAGGGCTCAGAAATGAACTCTGTCATCTAAGGACAAATCTCACTAAGGGCAAAGAGGCTCACTATCACTTTTCCCAGAGGGTGATGAAATTTTTGGTAACCACAACTCTTATTGACTATCTACTAAGATATAAAGAAATTATAATATGCACCAGTTTCAAGAACCATCACTGAGGAAATCATAGATCCATGAAGTAATAAGGTAGGCACCTAATTAAAGATATGATGCATTCTCAGAGTAAGCCAGAAAGCTGGGGTGATAGGATTGTAGGACTTGAAGTTGAAAGGAGCCTTAGAGAATATCTAATCCGACCCTTTGATTTTATAGATGGGGAAATAAATCCAGAATGATGAATGTTTACCTGCCAGACATCACATAGGTAACAAAGAGAAATGTGACCAACGAAGAAGCAAATCCAAAATTATATTATAAACCTAAAGAAACATAAGCAGCTTGGAGCTATCTCAGGTCTTACTCACACCAGATCATTTAGGGGCATGTCCCACTTGAGAACAATGGAGTCCCCCACTAGAAGTGTTCTGATTCTACTACCCTCAGTTATTTCAAGTTAGTGAAACCCAAACACCAAAAGGCTGTTTAAGAATTTGGACACTGGTGCTTCCAGAACAACAGTGAAACCTCTGCATACTTACACTGCTGTCCATGACCACTATAATGCTTTAAATCCATGAAGGAAGAGAGAAAAGGAAGTAGAGAGATCCAGGTGAGGAGGAGTAAATGCATCCAGAGTCCTCTACCATTCATCTATTCCCCATCACTGATTGGCTGAGTTATCAGTCAGCATTAGACAATGACATTATGACAACGACCACAACAACGTGACCTTATTAATGGTGACTGACACCACAGTCAGTCAAAAAGATAAAAGCTAATAACAGCTAACATTTTACAGTACTTACAAAGTGCCAAGCACTGTGCTAAGTGCTTTAAAATTGTTACCTCATTTGATTGGTCACAACAACCCTGGGAGGTAGATGGCATTGTTATCCCCATTTTATAGTTGAGGAAACTAAGGCAGAGGTTAAGTGAATTGTTCAGGATCACACAGCTAACAAGTGTCTGAGGCCAAATTTGAACTCAGGTCGTCTTCCTGACTTCAGGCCCAGAACTTTATCCACATTTCTGGTTTGCTGTTATTTAGTTGTTTTCAGACATCTCCAACTCTTCATAATCCCTTTGGCGTTTTCCTGTCAGAAATATTGGAGTGGTATGCCATTTCCTTCTCAACTCATTTTATAGATGAGAAAACTGAGGCAAACAGAATTATGTGACTTGTCTATGTGACACAGCTATTAAGTGTCTGAAGCTGGATTTGAAATCAGGTCATTCGAACTCTAGGCCCAGAACTCTATCCACTAAGTCAACTAACCACCTAACAACATTTATTCATATTAGTACAAAATTATAATACAAGTTTCTGAGGCTATCTATTTTCGTCATTGTTAGTGGCTATTGAGGGCTCAGAGTCAGTATGTTACCAGAGTGCAGGTCTAGGGTTTGTGACTTGTAAGGAAGAGATCATAACATGGCTGAGTATATCTGACATTGCACTGGTGGAAGCTGTTCAGGCAGCTAAAATCAGAAAGTCACCTCTTGAAAGCTAGTGTTAAAAAGTTAATGGTTTAATTTTAAAGTAAACTGGTTATTAGAGAAGGAAAAAATTGTAGAATTCTCAAAAATTTTTTCAACTTATTTAGAAAGTAGAAATTTCAAGGTCTTCACAGGGAATCTATAAAACTGAAATGCTGACGTGATATGTAAATTCAACTATGAGAGAATACTGGTGCTAGTATTTGCTTGTGTGAGGGTAATCTCAAAGCTTCCTTTAGGCATTTGGCAGGATGCTAGATGCACCTTTTAAGTGGCAGTGGAGAGACAATTACCTCCTCCTACATATCTTTGTCTCTAAAATTTTTCCTTATTCATTCATCCTTATGAAAGAACTGAAGGGTTTAGGGTTAGAAAACTGGGGAATCCTGAGCCCTAGAGGTATATGATATATGCTAAGTAAAATAGCTATTACATGACTATGTTCTATACTTCAGAGGTAGAGTATAGGGAAGGTTCACCATAAACTAGAGCCAGGTCACCTACAAAGATGCTTAGAAATTTAGTCCAAAGATAAAGGTACAAAATAGCTGTGAGACTCCTGTCCTTTGTTCTAAAGAGTTTGGAGAGCAAGCTAGATGGTTGGGAGGAGAGGACACTTCCGAGGGAGACAGGCTTTCTGGTGACACTTGAATTGCACAGCCATGTTTCGAAATAGTCTGAAGATGCATCTCACTGGTGGGAAATCAAGCCAAAAAAACAGGTCCAGTGATGGAGGGAGTGAGGAGTCACCAGATCAGAGACCATCAAGTGTATACTCTCACCAAAGCTGCTCTGGGCAACATGGATCCTATGCAATGTCTAATATCCAAGAGGTGGATCAAAAGATAGTCCATAAGCTATATCTGCATGAATTCAATTATCAAGATATTGACAAATATGCATTGAACAAAAGGCTGTCATTGGATTTTTTTAAAAATTGAAATGATGGTGGCACAGTGAATAGAGCACTGGCCCTGGAGTCAGGAGAACCTGAGTTCAAATCTGGCCTCAGACACTCAACACAAAACTAGCCGTGTGATGTTGGGCACCAAATGCCTCCAAAAAAAAAAACCCATTTGCCTCCAAAAACAAAGGCAAAAAAAATTGAAATGATGGTTCATGAAGCTAATCCAGGAACCAGATCATCAACACTAGAAATTACTGGTCCTTAATGAACCCAGACCTACTGTCTAATGCAGATCATTTGAGGAAATGCTAAAAGCTGTATAACACATAATTGTAGTCTGTAAAAACTTAGCATCTACCTAGCACCTACCTAGAAACAACCTAGAAGCTAAAATTATAAATCAGAAGCTCAATATCTTTCATCAGCTAATAGATGACAATTACAAAATCTACACAGAAATAAAGATGGATCTGAATATTTGATGAAATATTAATGGATCATGAGTAGGCTGAGCCAATATAATAAAAATGATAAGACTACCTAATTTGCTTACTCTGCATTGTACCTATCAAACTACCAAAGAAGAATAAGGTCAAGAATATCAAGAGAATCAGTTTTTTAAAAGTGAAGGAAGGGGATCTAATAGTATCAGACCTCAAACTGTATTACAAAGCAGTAATCATCATAACAGTCTGTTACTGGATAAGAAATAGTTGTTGATCAATCAAATAGATTAGGTATACAATAAACAGAAATAACTGAGCACAGTAGCCTAGTTTTTGACAAACCCAAATATGCTAAGTATTGATGCCAGCTTTTGACAGAAACTTCTGGGAAAACTGGAAAGCAATCTAGCAGAATGTCTGCATAGACCAACATCTTATACCTTATACCAAAATACTTTCAGAATGGGTACGTGATTTAGACATAAAGGGCGATGTCTTAGGTAAATTCGAGGAGCATGGGAAAAAATTACCTGTTAGAGATATGGATAGAGGAAGAGTTCATAACCAAATAAGAGACAGAGAGGATTAAGGGAGGTAAAATTGATCATTTTGATTACATTAAATTTAAAAAGTTTTTGCACACACACAAAAAAAACCTGCAGCCAAAATTAGAAGGAAAGCTGAAGGAACCAAGGGATTTTTTTTAACAAATTTCTCAGCTAAAGATCTCATCTCTCAAATATATAGAAACTGAGCCAAATTTATAAAAAGAACCATTCCCCAGTTGATAAGATGGTTAAAGGATATGAACAGGTAGTTTTCAGAAGAAGAAATCAAGGCTATCAATAGTCATGTGTTCTAAATCCCTAATAATTAGAAAAATAAAAATTAAAACAAGTATGAGGTACTACCTCACAACCACCAAATTGACTAAGATAAAAGAAAATGACAAATGCTAGAAGGGATATAGAAAAATAGGTATACTAATGCACTGTTAGTGGAGCTGTGAACTGATCTAACTATTGTAGAGAGCAATCTGGAACTATGCTGAAAGGGCTTTAAAACTATGCATACTGTTTGACCCAATAATACCACTAGTAAGTCTGTACTCCAAAGAGATCAAAGAAAAAGGACATACACACACACACACACACACACACACACACATATATATACATGCATGAAAATGCAACTCTTTCTGTGGTGGCAAAGAATTGGAAACTTAAGGGATGCCCATCCATTGGAGAATGACTGAATGAGTTATGGTATATGATTGTGATGGAATACTATTATGCTATAGGAAGTAATGGAGGAAATGTTTTCAGAAAAAAAAAACCTAGGAAGACTTATATGAACTCATGCAAAGTGAAGTGAACAGAACCAGAAGAACATGGTATATGGGGTATCAGCAATATTGTAAGGATAATCAACTGTGTAAGACTTAGCAACTCCAAACAATACAGTGATCCAAGACAGTCCCAAAATACTCATGAGGAAAAATGCCATCCAATTCCATAGAGAGAACTGATGGACTCTATCAGTGTAGAATGAAGCAACTTTTTCCCTCCTCTTCTTTATTTTTCTTGCTTTTTCCCCCCAACATGGCTAATATAGAGACATGTTTTCCATAATTTCCTGTGTTCTGGTTATTGTATTTCTTCTTTCTTAAGGTCTGGGGGAAGGGCCATGGGAGAGAAAGAATTTGGAACTGGAAATAAAATTTAAAAAAATAAACTAATAGATGACAAGACCTTGTCCTACAAATACAGACCCCCAAAATATCTTTGAGAATTAAAATATATTTATTGTACCAAAAAAAAAAAAACAAAGAGCTTGGCACCTGAGGTTACTTGAAAATGAGTGACCTAGCTAAGACCCTGAAAGGAATAAGAGATGGAAGTCAGGCTGTGTTTGTCCTTGTCCAATAGAAACTCTGTCCAGCAGAGACTCTAGGTCTAATGTAGAACAATAGAAGCAGTACCAGATGACATTAGTGGCCCTGTTGCCCCTCCACAGGGTGACTTGGCCATATATATTCCCTTAGTGTAGAGGTTTCCACATAAATCCTCTACATCTGTTCATTCCCACTGAAGTTGTGTGAAGTTGTGGGTCCAGACTTATGAAAGAAATAGGTTATTGCTATGTTTCTTACTAACATTTCATTAAACTAGTTGATTATTTAATTGTGGAGTCATTGAATACTTTAAATCTGGGATCATTATTCCCTAATGGACCCACCCTCAAGCTTCAATACTTAAACACAAGAAGTATAACACATTAGAATGCCTCATATTATAAATTAGAGGAAGCCATGTCAAAAGTGTACCATTTACCCTTTTCTCACTCTCCTCTAAATCCCCTGCAATGTGCTTTCTGACCTCATCACTCAACTGAAACCACCTCTCCAGTGTTGCCAAGATCTTAATTGTCAAACTGTTCTCAATGTTCATACTTCTTGGCCTTTCTGTAGCACCTGATACTGTTGATCAACTTCTTCTGGTTCTCTGTACCAAGTCCTCTTTGCTGATTTTTCATCCAAGTCAAGATCATTAAATGTGGGTGTCCCTTAAAGGCACCAATCCTGGACCTTCTTGTCTTTTGACTCTATACTACTGTTTCATTTGGCAAGTTCTTCAGCTCCCATGGGTTCATATCATCATTTCCATAACCATGGTTTCTAAATCTATATTTCCCAGGCTAGTCTCTCTCCCAAGCTACAGTCACACATGATCCTTTTGGATATATCAAATTTCATATCCTAGAACTATCTAATAATTCAACATGTTCAAAAGAGAAGCCATTCTTTTCTTCCACCTCCTCAAACTCTTCCTCTTCTGAACTTTCCTATTAACTGTAGGTACCAATGTCCTCCTAGGCACCCAACCCTCAAACCAGGAAATCACCCTCCACACCTCACTCTCTCGCTTCAATTCTTCAATCTATAACAAAATTTTACCATTTCTACTTTCTCACTGTCACTCATAAAGATTTCCTTGTCTCTACTCACATAGCCACTACCTTCATCAAAATTTGCCTGGACTGTTGCAATAATCATCTAACTGGTTTCTCTGCCTCAACTCTCTCCCTGTTCCAATTCATCCTCCACTCAAAGTAGTTTTTCTAAAATGTTGGTCTGACCATGCCATTTCCCCAACACCACCTCCTTCTCAGTAAGTTCCATTAGTTCCCTATTGACTCGGAAAGTAAAAACAAACTCTTATACTTTAGCATTTAAAGCTCTTCATAACCTGGACCCCTCTTACCTTTCCAGTTTTCTTACACTTTACTCCCTTCCACAAACTACATGATTAAACTACCCTAGTCTGCTTGCTATTCCCTGACCATGATATCATTTCCAATCTATTGCCACTGAACTTCCACAGGAAGGAAGGAAGGAAGGAAGGAAGGAAGGAAGGAAGGAAGGAAGG